>NW_023458798.1:0-9329 GCF_013731165.1 Rhagoletis pomonella | reverse complement strand
CCATTGGCTTGCGTTGTGGCATAGTATAGCCGCTTTTAATGTACGATGCCACCCTTCAACGAGGCCATTTGTTTGTGGGTGGCGTTGTACGGAAATGGCGAGTGCCTAGCAATGGTACGCCGAACCGCGATATCCACCCATTCAACAGTGCCTTGGAAACAGTTGGCGCGGTCATGTCGGGTATAGGTAACGCTTCCGGCCATCGTGTAAACCGGTCAACTATCGTTAGGCAATAACGATTTCCTTCTGATGGCGGAAACGGTCCGACCAGGTCGATGTGTAAGTGCGCGAAACGTTTGCTTGGGCAATGCCGACGCTGTAGTGCCGTTCGATTGTGTCGGATTGTCTTGTTTTGCTGGCATTTCAGATAAGTGCGAGCATATTCCTTGCTGTCGCGCTGGATTCCAGGCCAAACGAACCGCTCTGTCATCAATCGTGTTGTCCCTCTTATGCCAGGGTACCACAAATCGTGAGTCGCTCGTAAGAATGGTTGCCTAAATTTGGTAGTTACAAATGGTCGAATACGCCCGGTAGAGCTGTCACATTATAAGCTCTTAGAACTGTAGGGAAGAACAAAACTTTTTATATTAAGTGAATGTTTAACGTTATCATTTAATAGGGATTGCAATTCTTCATCTTTCTGCTGGTCTTCGGCCAAATGATCATAGTTTATGGGCTCAGCCGCGAGCGATTGTATGCGTGAAAGAAAATCAGCTGCCACATTACCTTCGCCACTAACATGGCGAATGTCGGTAGTTATTTGCGCTATATAATCGAGTTGACGTACTTGGCGACTGGAAGCTTTATCAAGATGTTGGTGAAAAGCGTAGATCAGCGGCTTATGGTCAGTATAAACGTGGCAGCATCGGCCTTCTACCATGTATCGAAAATGTCGGAGCGCTAGATATACAGCATTTAGCTCGCGATCGTAGGTGCTGTATCGACTTTCGGGAGATGTAAATTTACGGGAGAAGAACCCTAGTGGTTGAAGCGTTCCATTGACCACCTGGTTCAATACAGCTCCTGCAGCGAAATTCGAGGCGTCCACCCATACTGATAGCTCGGCGTCATGCAAAGGATGGGCGAGTAACGTACAATTTGCCAGTTGTTGTTTGCATGCGTTGAAGCAGTAAGTCGTTTCTTTAGTCCATGTAAGTGGGGTAGTGTCGTTCCGTCGATTCCCGGCAACCATATCAAAAAGCGCCCCTTGTGTTGTCAGCGCGTTCGGCAAAAACCGGCAGTAAAAATTAAGCAACGCTTCAAGTCCTTAGCAATAGCCGGCTGCTTAAATTTCAGCAACGCCTCAACTCGCTCAGGAAGTGGTCGTATGCCATTCTTCGTAATTGAATGACCCAGGAAACGTAGCTCTGTGACACCGAACTCGGACTTGCCGACGTTGATTGTAAGGTTGTTGACTTTCAATCGCTGGAAAACTTCACGGAGGTGCTTTTGGTGCTCTTCCTCAGATGTAGATGCGATGCAGACATCGTCTAGGTAAACGAATATAAAGTGCAGACCTCGAAGAACCTCATTAATGAACCCTTGGAATGTTTGAGCGGCATTCCTCAATCCAAAGGTCATGTGGGTAAATTCAAAGAGGCCGAAGGGGGTCGTTAATGCCGTCTTGCAGATATCCTCTCCGTGTATGGGTACTTGGTGAAAAGCTTTCTTTATATTCGATTTTAGAAAATATGCATTTTCCAGCCAAAATATTCGAAAAATCCTTGAGAAATGGCAACGGGTACCGATCCGGAGTTGTAATGGTATTCAAAGCCCTATAATCACCACACGGCCTCCACGAACCATCGGACTTGCGCACCATGTGCAACGGGCTGGCCCAATTGCTACTAGATGGCCGGCAAATGCCTAGCGAATCGAATTCGGCTTTTGCTGCTTCTAACTTCTCAGGCGAAAGGCGACGTGGTCGTGCAAAGACTGGTTGGCCGGAGGTGACTATTCGGTGCGTTATGGATTTTTTCACTGTTGAAGAAAGTGGACATGGACGCGTAATTTCGCTAAACTCGTCCAGGATATTAGAAAAACTAAAGTTGGCATCGAACGTTTTAATGCTACATGTGCACGTTTTGTCAATCTCACAAATCAATCGTAGCTCTGTTTTGCGATCAAGCAGGCACTTTTCTTTCAGGTCGACTAAAATTTAAAAATTAGACTGGAAATCAGCACCGATAATCGCTTGGGAAACGTCTGCGATAAGAAAGTTCCATACGAACTCGCGGCGTAAATTAAGATTTAGCTTAAGAATGGCCTCACCGAATACGGGAATGGGTGAGCCATTTGCGGCAAACAATTGCATACCGTTCGATTTAGCTCGGACTGCGTTAGCGCACTTTGGTATAACGGAGACATCTGCACCGGTATCTATTAAAAAATAAATTTTTGCTGACGTGTCATATATACGAAATCGGTATCTTTTACGGGCTTCAGGCTGTTTGCAGAGATCTGAAGCCCGGGCAGCCGAGCAATCCTAAGCGGATTTCTTTGATGATGAAAAACTGCAGGGCTCTCGACACTTAGTCGCCTTTTCGCCGAATTTTACGTGGTACCAACACAAGTTACTGTTCGATTTCGCCATGAAGGGGCGAATTCCACGCGACCTTGATCGGGAACGCGAATGAACGCGACGCTCTTTATCATTTAAAAGTTTGTGCACTTGCTTAGTTAGCTCAGCTATTTCGAGCTTTAGAGCTGAAACCTCACTAACTGCCGACACTTCATGCACTTGACTGTCGCGCATTCCAATGGTTTCAGTAATAGAAACAGCAATTTTTAATTTCTCAGCGATGGCAACGTTCGTAGCAATAATTGCCGCCTATACGTATGGTGGTAGCCTACTGACCCACAAGTCATGTAAAATGCTATCACTAAGTGTTGTTCCGGCTGCGCGTTTCATGTCATTGAAAAGTTCACTAGGACGGCGGTCCCCCAGCTTCATGTCTTTTAACACTCGTTGCAGCCAGTGCTGCTGGCTGTCCGAAAAATGCTCTATCAGTTTCTGCTGTATATAATTGTATATGCCGCTTATCGGTGTGGCCTCTACAGTTGGTCTGAGTTCCATTAACTTAGTTGGTGAAACACTAGCAAGAACGATATTGAACTTCCGTTTATCGCTAGTTACGGAAGATGCATCGAACCAAAAGTCTAATGAATAAAAATACGCCTCGATGTTATCCTCTGACATCGTTGGTAAGGGCAAACGTGGAGTTGAACCCGAAATGTCTATGAGGTTGGCATCGGAGTTATGACCCGCAGAAACTAAATGGCTGTCATTCAGCGGCATGGCTAATTTTTGGATGATGGCACTCCTTCAGATTTTAGATGGTGCGTAAAATTTTTACCTGTTCGGGGTCACCAATTGTGGGTTAACACGTGCGTAGCTTTTAGATGTTTCAGGAAGAAGAACTTTATTTCGCTTATTTTTCACTTATATACTACGAATATGTTACAAAGAGAATGTCAGATTACAAACAGGTTATTTTTCAGTGTTGCTTTTCAAATTCACGCGCTGAGTAAGGCAATTGAACAGCGACGAAATAACAAAAGGTTACCACATACATATAACACCGTGCGATAGTAAATATTACAAACAAAAATCAATATATTCGCGAAACCATGAGCCCAATATAGTAAAATTGCGTTTTACGTTTTTAACGCTGACGTAAATAATTCAAAAATGATTTAAAAGTTTCAGTGAAAGGTGCGTAGAGAAAAAGTATAGGTATCACATTAAAGAGGAAATTCTAAAAAAATTAAAAAGATTAAATTTTTTGGTGCATAAGGACTGGTAAGAGTTCTTTTAAAATTTAAATTTCGTATTTAAGAATCCAAAAAATTTTAATTATTTTAAATTCTAAAGAAATTTCTTCCTTAATTTGGGTTCCATATTTTTTATTTTGCATTGCATTGAATTTTTTTATAAGAATTTTTGGAATTAATCATATCTTTGAAATAACAAACTCCTTCAAAATAAATAAGTAGGGTTCAAAGTACATATGTACATTAGACCGCATCACCAAAAAAAGTTGCGGTTTTTCTGCCGGGATTACAAGACTTATTATATTTTAAGACGTCCACCAAAATATTTCGGAAAAATATTAAGATTAAAGTGAGCTGGACTGATTTGACAATACTTCCAAAAATTGAGTTTTTGATGAATAAAAATAGTTTCTTAAAGAACATTCCCCTCAGATTGCAAAAGAGATTAAGCTTAAAAATGTGCATAAAAATATAAAAAAAATTTTTCAAAGGAATCTTAAGAATGAGATTTTTGATGCTGTTTTTTTACTTTTTTCAAAGATTGATTTACGAAAAACTTTAATAACTAGGCCAAAGTTATTCCGATTTAGACTTTTGGGATCTCAGTAGAAAGGTATTTTTACACTGTTTTTATTTCCGTCCAAAAAAAGGCATTCGTGTCCCAATTTAATTTTTTTTTTGCAATACCAACACATCTTAATTCAACTTTGAATGACGTTCGTTCACCCTACCTTTCTCTTTCATCCTTTGAATGAGTTTATTAGCAAAGAAATAAAAAGGGTGAGGAAATACCTTTCCAATTACATCTCTTAAGTCTAAATCGGAAGAGTTTAGGTTCAGTTGTTCAAGTTTTTCTTATACCAATCTTTGAAAAAAGTTAATAAACAGCAACAAAAATCTCATCATTACGATTCCGTTCAATTTTTTTTTAATTTTTTAAAAATATTTTTATGCGAATTTGTTAAGCTTAAACCGTTTTGTTATTTGAGGGAATTTTTTCAAAAAAAGGGCTTTAAGAAACTAATTTTATTCATAAAAAACTCCATTTTTAGAGGTATTTTCAAATCGGTCCAGCTCACGTAAAGCTTAATATTTTTCCGATTTATTTTGGTGGACGTCTTAGAATATAATAGACTTTATAATTTCAATTTCAATTTCAATCTATTCAATTTATGGATCAATCCTAACACAGCAAGGGTAAAACCTTATAATTAATAGTGCTAGTCACATCGGTTAACATTTTCAGTACAAATATTTTGCAAGAAGGAAACAGTAATAATAAATTAAGCATAAAAATATATTCAAATTACAAATCAAGTTTACGAACTAAGATGTCTCTGCAAACTCACGCTTAAATGTGCTCATCGATACTATATTTTGTGGAAGAGAGTTCCAAAGTCGGGTCGCTTGCACCAAATATTGCCTTTCAGACGTCTTTGTTTTGAACCTGACCGAGAGAAGCTTAGAGTTTCTCATAGATCTCGTGGCAGTTATGTTTTGATAGAGGTATTCAGGCTCCTTCGTATAGTAAATCTTATGCAAAAGTAAAAGAGATCTGAACTGTAAGAGCTTATCCAATGACATGGAGTAAATAGAGACTGCGTAATGAGAAACGGGGCTCCTAGCCTTGACTCCGAAAACGTAACGTGTAATATTATTAAAGAGCACAGTAAGCTTGTGCTTGCACGCTGAACCACAATTGGCAAAAATTTCGCAACCATACAATAGAGAGGGCATAAGATATGTTTTGACGAGCAAAAGTCGAATATGGTGAGGAGTAAAGTACTGTGAACACCAGAGAGCGCGAAGCATACCATAAAGTTTACCTACAACTATGTTTATGTGATTATCCCACGTTAATACTTTGTTGAAAACTATTCCCAGATTTTTAGCTGTATCCACATAATTTATGCTAACGCCCCCGATCATGATTTCTGGAAAAGCTGCCGTGTCTATCGGCTTTCGAGCTATAACAAGAACCTGAGACTTCTTTGGGTTTAGCGACAAGCCGTTATTCAAAGCCCAGTTGTTAATTTGGCATAGTGTTTGATTTATTCGCAGAACACAGGCAGATATATCACTGAGTTTGCATGATCTATAGACCTGCACATCGTCTGCATACAAATGCGAGTTCATATCATTGATTGCGGCTGGTAAGTCGTTGTAGGATGGCTCTTCAGAATTATAGTCATTTTTAATGTTTAAGTATAATAATAAACTTTATTCACATTAACCGTTTACATTTTTACTTATGAATTGCAACTTAATAGGGTTGAAGCCCGTCTAAGTGGTCCGACGCGTTCGATCGTAAGTACGCGAATGCCTGTTTGTCTTGTCCGTCTTCTAACGCGATGTCCCTTTCGTCAAATCATTAGACCAGTTCTATTCCTTTATTCATTATGTAGGGCTGCATTTCTATGTTACTAACCCTTAATGGCCAATTAGTCCTAGCATCGTAAGTACTGTCCGTAAACTAATCCCACATACATTGAAAAGAGAAGGGGGCCAAGAATAGATCCTTGCGGAACTCCCCTCCTCAATGCAAGTGCAGACGATGACGAAGTCCCACTGCAGACACACTGAGTCCTATTTTCTAGGTAGGAAGCTACTAAACTTATAGATGTTGTGGAAAAACCAAACAATTTGGCAAGCTTAGATGTGAGGATAGCATGGTCACCGGAATCAAATGCCTTAGAACGATCGAGTAGAGTTAGAAAAGTTAGCTCGTCATTATCAATAGCTTTACGAATATTTTCAATCACGTCAATAAGCGCAGTTATACAATTATGCGATTTTCGAAATCCAGATTGTCGGTTGCATAAAAGAGAATGTTTTGAAACAAATGCGTTTATCTGTTTATAAATTAACAACTCAAATACTTTTGAGAGAAATGGTAGGATAGCAATTGGCCTGAACTCACCCCCTCCTTTAGGAATAGGGATAATTTTAGCATTTTTCCAACATTCAGGAAAAACTGACGTAGTTAAAATTGTGTTAAAACAATGCGTTATATATGGAAGCAGCTTCGGTAATATGGCCTTTAGAAAAACCGTCGGTCCCGACAGCATCGGATTTGATTGAAATGAAACACTCCAGTACATCGCATTGATTCACACATGAGAAACTAAAATTCAATCCATTACCTAAAGAGCTTGGTATGTCCAGCGGAGAATTAGACAGTGGAAGGTCCGAAAAGCTTACAAATTTATGGTTGATTGCATCGAGGTCTTCCAGAGCAGGTAGCTGTTTTTCTTTGCCTTTTACAAGACCTATCTTTCTAATCTTATTCCATCTTTCTTTGCAACTGATACCCTTTGAAAAACTTTTTTCAAAAAACTTGGCCTTGGCCTGTCGAATCATTTTGCAAACGTCTTTCCTCATAGCCACAAATTGATTATGAAAGAAATCAGTTTTATATCTTTTCCAAAGGTCATAAGTTGCATTTCGTTTATTTATAGCGTCTTTAATTTCTCGATTAATCCATACATTGTCAAAATTTTTCCTAATCTTTTTCTTAACTGGAACATGAGTTTCAAATAACCTCACAATGTTAGTTTGTAAAAATTGCATTTGTGAATCAGTAGTTGGCAAATTTTTTATATGACGCCAGTCAGTTTCATTTAAATCATTATCAAGCTTCGCATAATCAATGCTCCTCAAATCACGGTAAAAAATATACTCCGCGGTATCCCTAACAGTAACACAGAAGTCAAAAATTAAAAAGATGAGGTCATGTTTAGAAAAGGTAGGCATTGATAATTGCTCGTACAATAAACTCCGCTTTAAGTTATTAGTGAAAAATAAGTCTAAACGTGTTTCGCTGGTATTTGTAAAATGAGTCGGCCTTACTGTGTTGACCGGAAAAAGTCCATAGTTGCTCATGACATTTGCTACTGTATCTTCAGTAAGCAGATTGGAGTTAAAATCACCCGCGATAACAACATCTTCATACATCAAGGACAGCCTTTCAATGGAGCTCGCTAGAGGCGTGCAATCAACAGTTTTATTCGGTCGATAAACAGCACCAACAAGAACCTTACGATTATTGGATACCACTTCGACAAGTAGAAATTCAACAGACACGTCGCTGCTCGATTTTGCTTTCACAAAACACTTCAACGACTCTTTAACAAAAATTGCCACTCCTCCGCCGTGCCCCATTCGGTCATGCCTGAAGAATTTATACCCGTGTACTGCGAATAGATTACCGCTCATGTGTGGAGTGAACCACGTCTCAGATACACATACGATATCGACAAGGGACTTCTCGAAGTATAACCTAAATTCGTCTAATTTTTTGCATAAGCTCTGGGCATTCATATGACATATATTCAGACCTTTTCGTCTTTTGCACAGCACATTTAGCATAGCGCAGCGAGCAATACTTTGGTTGTTCTCTATAAATACAGTATCAGTCATTAGAGTAATATAAAAAGAATTATTAAATAAATTGTATGGACTGAAGTAACGTGAGCACATTTAGTAGCAACAGAGATTTCTAAGTTTGGAGAAAAAAACATAACATTAACAATAGAGAAGTGTTCTATAATAAGCTTAAGCCTAATTGGTAAACCGCTACGACGTCATGGAGGGCGACGAAAGGTAGACACTACGTGTTTATCTAGTTCACTCAGCATTTGCATATTTAACACGCATACGGGGTCATCATTAGGTTTATGCTTGATGTAAATTTTGCCACTCAAAGTAAATGTTGCTGATATTTTCTTTTGCTTTTTTAAACGCAGCGCAGCTTTCAGCAAAGAGTGACTTGCTTTAGTTAAGCACTCATTTATATAAATGGGCACCTCAGAGTCGAAACCCGCGTGCATTAAACATAGCTTTTTGTTGTTGCGGCTAAGAATAGCAACCGATTTTAAGAATGCTCCCTTTTCTTTGGGAGAGGCAAATTTAATAATAATAGGGGGATCGTACTTGCTTGTGTTTCTTTTGCGTGTTCGGAATATGCGCTTTATTGACGGCGCATCGATGTTAATTGAGCTGCATAAAGTTTTGAATAGACTAGCTAAGTCTTCGCCACTTTGCTCAGGTATTCCATGTAGGCACGCATCAGCAGCTACCTCAGTGCGCTCGTATCGGTCAAGCTGGTCGAACATACTTCCACATTTAGTAACTCACTGGCAGTCACTTTTGTGTTGAGATCTTGCACTTCGTTACGCAGCATTTCAATTTCAGTGGAATCGTGCTCTATTTTGACTACTCTTTGTTCAAGAGATCTCACATTTTGCTTGATGGTAGATAGGTCTGTCGTCAACTCACTAATCAGTTTAAGTAAACGCTCACTGGACTCTCTCGTTGACTCTTTCACTGCAGCAACAATTTTCGCCTCCAGTTGTGAAACCCACGCATCGTTAGGTAAGCTCTCACCCTCATTTAGATGTTGATGTGTCGCTGAACCCGAATTAACAGTGGTGGGTGTCAGGCGACCTGAACCAGCGTGAGTAATCATTGTTGTTATATCTCAGCCAGTTCTCTTATAACACAATAAAAAAAAATAAGAGAAAGAACCGTAGCACAGCAGTAGCAGCGCAGCTTAG
>NW_023458797.1:116440-117921 GCF_013731165.1 Rhagoletis pomonella | reverse complement strand
TATTTGTAGAATATTAAGTATTGTACAAATAATTTATAAAAAAAAAATAATTAATTTTTTTTAGCTAACAAAGTTAGAAGAAAGAAATTCGTGGATGTGGTCGAGTGTATATTAGTCTTAAACATATAATTTTTTCAAAAATATATATTGCAAAATTTCAAGAATAAAACTTAAAAGGAAATTATCAATACCTTTTCGTCCTTTTTATTATATTTTTATTCTACAGAATTTTCTTTTTAATTTGGTACTCATACTCTTTTCCTGCGTTGCATTGAATTTTTTAAAAGAATTTTGCAATTAATCATATCTTTCAAGTTTCAAAGTCATTTTAAAAAGAATCCTGACGTCAGAGAGAAAACATAAACGCGGTATTACTATATTTGGTCGCACGGTGTAATATATACACGAAAGGGATTTGAAATTCTATTTGTCATATTAGCTATTTTTATACCCGAGCGCATTTGTGCACAAGGGTATTATAACTTTGTTCACATAACGGTTGTTTGTAACTGGCAAAACGAATCGAGATAGATAAAGACAAATGTATACATAAATGATCAGAATGAAAAGAGAAATCGATTAAGCGGTGACTGTCGGTCCGTCCGTCCGTCTGTGCACACGATAACTCGAGTACAAATTGATATATCTTAAAGAAACTTGGCACGTGGACTTCTTTTGGGCGTGGGACGGATGGTATTGAAAATGGGCGAAATCGGACAATAACCACGCCTACCTCCCATATAACAGTAATTTTCAGAAATACGAAAAGTGCGATATTTTAGTAACTACTAAAGATATTTCACTCAAAATTAATATTTACAATGAGTTTTAGACGGAAAATAAGAATATTAAAACCTTTTGGCAAATGGGCGTAGCCACGCCCACTTATGGTTACATGTGTATATCATGGTAACCGCTCCACAAATTTCTTCCAAACTTGGCACAATAGTTGGTCCGTGTACAGCATACCAAACGGCCGAAAATTTTAAAAATCGGACAATAACCAGGCCCACATACCATATAACGGTAATTTAGAAAAATACGAAATCCTCGATGAATCAGTAAATATTAAAGCTAATTTTTTCAAAATTGATGGTTGCAACAATTCTTAACAAAGAAATATGTTTGTAATAAAATGTTGGAAAATGGGCGTGGCACCGCCCACTTATGATCACATATATGTATCTCGGTAACCGTTCTACCAATTTGTACCAAACTCGGTACGGTTATTGTGCTTGCCACATAAAAGCAAACCGTTGAAAATTGTTGAAATCGGACTGAAATTACGGCCGCTTCTCATATAACGGTAAATTTCTGAAATGCTTGAAATTTCAATATTTCGAAATTTAAGGACGCTAATTTACTTAAAATTTATACACCCCGGCTTATCATGTAGCGGTAGCTTTCGGAAAGGTGGAAAACATATATTTAATACTTGCGCCGGGTATTTAATGTTCGGCTCCGCCCGAACTTAGACTTTC
>NW_023458797.1:113582-116340 GCF_013731165.1 Rhagoletis pomonella | reverse complement strand
ATGAAGATGAAGATGAAGATGAAGATGAAGATGAAGATGAAGATGAATATGGACATGAACATGAACATGAACATGAACATGAAAATGAACATGAACATGAACTTGAACATGAACATGAACATGAACATGAACATGAATATGAAGGTGTAGATAAACATAAACATAAACATTAAAAGCGATAGAGACAAAGATAGAGAGGAAGAAAGTGATAGGGATAAAAAGGAAATACAACTGAAGAATGTGCGATGTTATATTGTGATGTGTTATGCTACATATGTTATGTTATTGAATCGAATGCTATTCTATGTTATGTTATGCTAAGTACTAAGCTAAACTCCCCTCCACTTAACCCATTCCAACAAATTTTATTTCAGCTCAACTCAACTCACATAAACTATCCTTAATTTTAGCGGTTGAATTTCAACCGCTGGGCGAACACTAGTTAAAATATAAACAACAAGTAAGAAAGTCTAAGTTCGGGCGGAGCCGAACATTAAATACCCGGCGCAAATATTAAATATATGTTTTCCACCTTTCCGAAAGCTACCGCTACATGATAAGTCGGGGTGTATAAATTTTAAGTAAATTAGCGTCCTTAAATTTCGAAATATTGAAATTTCAAGCATTTCAGAAATTTGCCGTTATATGAGAAGCGGCCGTAATTTTAGTCCGATTTCAACAATTTTCAACGGTTTGCTTTTATGTGGCAAGCACAATAACCGTACCGAGTTTGGTACAAATTGGTAGAACGGTTACCGAGATACTTTTATGTGGTCATAAGTAGGCGGTGCCACGCCCATTTTCCAAAATTTTATCACAAACATATTTCTTTGTTAAGAGTTGTTGCAATCCTCAATTTTGAAAAAATTAGCTTTAATATTTACTGATTTATCGAGGACTTCGTATTTTTCTAAATTACCGTTATATGGTATGTGGGCGTGGTTATTGTCCGATTTTTTAAATTTTCGGCCGTTTGGTATGCTGTACTAGGACCAACAACTGTGCCAAGTTTGGAAGAAATTGGTGCAGCAGTTACCATGATATACACATGTAACCATAAGTGGGCGTGGCTACGCCCCTTTGCCAAAATGTTTTAATATTCTTATTTTCCGTCTAAAACTCATTGTAAATATCAATTTTGAGTGAAATATCTTTAGTAGTTACTAAAATATATATAAAAATATATATATAGATATATCAATTTTTACTCGAGTTATCGTGTGCACAGACGGACGGACAGACAGTCACCGCTTAATCGATTTCTCTTTTCATTCTGATCATTTATGTATACATTTGTCTATATCTATCTCGATTCGTTTTGCCTGTTACAAACAACCGTTACGTGAACAAAGTTATAATAACCTTGTGCACAAGTGCGCTCGGGTACAAAAATTGAATATAGCGAGTTTTGAAACAGTAACTTTTACATAGCTATCTTTTTTTTGCTTTTCGTTCGCTCTTCCATGAAGATTGGTCTGCTTCTTTTTTACGACGCCTTCCACTAGGCACCAAACTACCACGTTTTCTTGCAGTTTTCTAAGTTCATCAGAAGATGGAGACTTTTGAAAGTGTATAAATAAGTATTATAGCGACTTTTGCAATAGTAGTTAACATTTGATGCTATTTTCTCAGAAAATAGAAAGATTTTGCACTGCATTGTTAGTGGACATGAAACTACTTTAAATACTGGTACGTTACTCACTAAAAACTAAAAATCTAAAAAAATTTACATAGCTCCTTTGCAAGTGGACTGCTCAAATTTGGAAACATGGATTTCCACGGGTTTTGTTAAAGAACGAACTATATTTTTATTTAAAAATATAACAAAAGTTCAATAACAACAAATATAATACGTTAAAACTTGGCAAAAAGTGGTTCGGTTATAATTTTTTGACCACTGTATGTATTTTTTTATATCTTTAATTGGCGTGGCTACGCTCATTTGCCAAAATGTTTTAATATTCTTATTTTTCGTCTAAAACTCATTGTAAATATAAATTTTGAGTAAATTATCTTTAGTAGTTACTAAAATATCGCACTTTTCGTATTTCTGAAAATTACCGTTATATGGGAGGTAGGCGAGGTTATTGTCCGATTTCGCCCATTTTCAATACCATCCGTCCACGTACCAAGTTTCGTTAAGATATATCAATTTGTACTCGAGTTATCGTGTGCACAGACGGACGGACGGACAGACAGTCACCGCTTAATCGATTTCTCTTTTCATTCTGTTCATTTATGTATACATTTGTCTATATCTATCTCTATTCGTTTTGCCTGTTACAAACAACCGTTATGTGAACAAAGTTATAATACCCTTGTGCACAAATGCGCTCGGGTATAAAAATAGCTAATATAACAAATAGAATTTCAAATCCCTTTCGTGTATATATTACACCGTGCGACCAAATATAGTAATACCGCGTTTATGTTTTTCTCTCTGACGTCAGGATTCTTTTTAAAAGGACTTTGAAACTTGAAAGATATGATTAATTGCAAAATTCTTTTAAAAAATTCAATGCAACGCAGGAAAAGAGTATGAGTACCAAATTAAAAAGAAAGTTCTGTAGAATAAAAATATAATAAATTTTTTGGTGCATAAGGACGAAAAGGTATTGATAATTTCCTTTTAAGTTTTCTTCTTGAAATTTTGCAATATTTATTTTTGAAAAAATTATATGTTTAAGACTAATATACACTCGACCAAATCCACGAATTTCTTTCTTCTAACTTTGTTAGCTCAAAAAAATTAATTATT
>NW_023458797.1:111242-113482 GCF_013731165.1 Rhagoletis pomonella | reverse complement strand
CCACCGCCGTTGCCGCCCTGGGCCGAAGCCATCATCACGCCCCTCCCATCAGCCGATTGCAGTAATCACCGCGATACAGGAGCGCTGCTCCCTCCGTCTCCACAAGTTAGGGCCTTCGGTATTGGGACCTCCCCATCGTTACCACCCCCGGGGCCAAAGATAGTTACCCGTCATCGCTATTGAGGCCGTTGCTGCCACTCGTCGCAGGCCAGGACCGCTGTCACCGTCGCCGTAGAGTATCACCGTCCATATGATTGCTGCTACGCTCACCGTCGTCACCGAGTGCTGTCACTCTCACCGTTACCGATCCATAGCCGTTGTTATTCTCACCACTACCGACCCGTCGTTATTCTCACCGTTACCGACCCATAGCCGCTGTTACTCTCCCTCTCTCTCGCTTCTTGGACGAAAGGTTGCCGGTGCTCTGGCCATATCTCGCCTCGTGTGTGGGAGTGTGTTCTACGTATTACACTAACTATTGTGTTTTATTTGGTGGGGGTTAGTGGGACCTCCATTTTACCCTGGGTCGGCTGAGCGTATCTCAGCCTTCGACAAAACCCACCTCATACCTCGAGAGAAGGACAATTATAAATACGGTTACCAACTTCATCCGCAGAGTACTCACCATAAGTGATAAGGTATACCACAAGAAAAATATTGGCATTATCAAAGAAATCCTGGAGAAAAACGAATTTCCTCATGGCTTAATTACCAAACTCATCCGCAATTACTATATCAAGTCCAATAAAGATAAATCAAATGAGAAGAAAATTTATAAATCGGCAACATATGTTCCAGGATTATCAGAGAGGAAAATTTCGCATAGCGTTTACGTATGATAATACTTTAAAAAAAATATACACCAACACCAAAGACAAAGTTCCTAAAAATGAGAAATCTAACGTAATCTACAGAACAGGTGATGGGTCGTATGCGATATGATATATGTGGGGACAACCAAACCTAAATTGAAGACAAGGATTTCCGCTCATCAATCTAACATAAAATTAAGGAATAAATAACTCTATGGACAATAAGACAGCCTTAACATCTCACTGCCAAAATATGGGACATTATCCCGATTTTGACAATGTAGCAATCTTACAGGAAGAGATAAATTACAATAAACGTTATACTCTAGAGATACTACACATCATGAACACCCCTAATAATAGAAGGATGAATTTTAAAACGGACACAGACAATTGCGCTCATGTCTATCGCAATTTAATTCTCACGCACAAAAACTAATAACGTAGGTGTCATGTGTTTATGTGTTCATGTTATTGTTCGTCGGTCCGCCA
The DNA here is from genome assembly GCF_013731165.1 of Rhagoletis pomonella. Lineage (NCBI taxonomy): Eukaryota > Metazoa > Arthropoda > Insecta > Diptera > Tephritidae > Rhagoletis > Rhagoletis pomonella. The sequence goes on along the minus strand of NW_023458797.1, from coordinate 112,178 downwards.
CCAGTACTTCGTCCGACAATAACAATGCTATGCCGTGTTGATCTACATACAGATTCTCTCCGTCCTACTGTCCACCACTTCATGTATTGTTGTTTGTATCTTTATACCCGAGCGCACTTGTGTACAAGGGTATATTAATTTTGTTCACATAACGGTTGTTTGTAACAGCCAAAACGAATCGAGATAGATATAGACCAATGTATACCCTACAAGACGCGATTGACAGAAACTCCAACACATTCACAACGAAAACTAACACATATGCAAAATTTTATATGCCAGTTTGGCTCTGTAGGGAATGACTGTTATTTGATCGATCAAGTGAGTGTCAATGCTGATAGAAGTAACGGTAGTTGGTTGCCATAGTAACCACAAGATTCACTAGGGCTGCATTTTGTGCTCTACAAAAGTATTTGTACCTGCCAAATAATGTCGAGTACTGAAGTACTTGGATATAATTTTGACCTTAATTAGTTTAATTTTAATTTTATCATTATTCGACCCCGCTCATAGCAAAAGTAAGTAAAAATAATAGTTTTCATTGTGGTATGATATTCTTTTTATATATAAACGTTATAAATGAAACCGTATTATAAAGTACTTGGTACTGAAGGAGTTCAAATGCGCACATCAACAGAAAAAAGAAAGACGCAAAACGAAAAGATGCTCAAAACTTAAAGTGCTGTGGAAAAATAAACATAAGTTTTATAAAATATTTCATTTAAAATGAATGAAAGAGCTTTTAATACCGCCATGAGCAAGAAAAACGGATATACGAATCCAATATTAAAAAATTGCATCGCATCGCCAGTTCTCTACCACTGCAGTCCTATTGCGCTTTGGATTTAATAGAAACAAAATTAAAAGATCCAAAGTATGCACACGCCATTATAGCAAATAATAAGTTATTGGTTGGAGTTTGATCACCAATTGGTT
>NW_023458797.1:109477-111142 GCF_013731165.1 Rhagoletis pomonella | reverse complement strand
GCCTTAACATCTCACTGCCAAAATATGGGACATTATCCCGATTTTGAAAATGTAGTAATCTTACAGGAAGAGATAAATTACAATAAACGTTATACTCTAGAGATGCTACACATCATAAACACCCCTAATAATAGAAGGATGAATTTTAAAACGGACACAGACAATTGCACTCATGTCTATCGCAATTTAATTCTCACGCACAAAAACTAATAACGTAGGTGTCATGTGTTTATGTGTTCATGTTATTGTTCGTCGGTCCGCCACCAGTACTTCGTCCGACAATAACAATGCTATGCCGTGTTGATCTACATACAGATTCTCTCCGTCCTACTGTCCACCACTGCATGTATTGTTGTTTGTATATTTATACCCGAGCGCACTTGTGCACAAGGGTATATTACTTTTGTTCACATAACGGTTGTTTGTAACAGCCAAAACGAATCGAGATAGATATAGACCAATGTATACATAAATGCTCAGAATGAATAGAGAAATCGATTAAGCCATGTCTGTCTGTCCGTCCGTCTGTCCGTCCGACCGTGTACACGATAACTCGAGCAAAAATCGCGATATCTCAACGAAATTTGGTATGTAGATTTCTGCTAATCCATGGTAGGTCGGCATTGAAAATGGACGAAATCGGACGGTAACCACGCCCACTTCCCATATAACGCTAATTTCCAGAAATACGAAAACTGCGATATTTTAGTAACTACTGAAGATAATTCACTCAAAATTGATATTTACAATAACTATCAGACGAAAAATAAGAATATTATAAATTTTTGGAAAATAGGCGTAGCCACGCCCACTTATGCTTACATGTGTATATCTTGGTAACCGCTACACCAATTTCTTCCAAATTTGGCACAGTTGTTGGCCTTGATACAGCATACTAAATGGCCGAAAATTTTTAAAATCGGACCATAACCACGCCTACATCCCATATAACGGTAATTTAGAGAAATACAAAATCTTCGATAAATCAGTAAATAATTAAGCTAATTTATTCAAAATTGATGATTGCAAACAATTCTTTACCAAAAAATACGGTTATGGTAAAATTTTGGAAAATGGGCGTGGCACCGCCCACTTATGATCACATATATGTATATCGGTAACCGTTCTACCAATTTGTACCAAACTCGGTATTTTTATTGTGCTTGCCACATAAAAGCAAAATGTTGAAAACTATTGATATCGGACTAAAATTACGGCCGCTTTTGATATAACGGTAAATTTCAGAAATGCTTGAAACTGCAATATTTCGAAATTTAAGGACGCTAATTTACTCAAAATTGATACACCCCGGCTTACCATCTAGCGGTAGCTTTCGGAAAGGTGAAAAAATATATATTTAATATTTGCGCCGGGTATTTAATGTTCGGCTCCACCCGAACATAGACTTTATTACTTGTATTTGTTTACATTTACGGTATTTCGACTTGCTTAAATTCTCTTGTTTATGTTTAAGTGTTCTTTGAGCTTGTTTGTTAATATTTTTCTGCACATAGAATTAGCCGATTAGAAAAACGTAATAAAGTAAGTTGCGTTTTTGATGTAAGTTTTTTGTAATTTGACGTAAATATGTATGCATTTGGCGAAATATCCACAGCAATAAATGTAATAAATAAAACTACCAAAGTCTATGTTTTATTTAATAAC
>NW_023458797.1:107861-109377 GCF_013731165.1 Rhagoletis pomonella | reverse complement strand
GTTATTAAATAAAACATAGACTTTGGTAGTTTTATTTATTACATTTACTGCTGTCGATATTTCGCCAAATGCATACATATTTACGTCAAATTACAAAAAACTTACATCAAAAACGGAACTTACTTTATTGAGTTTTTCTGATCGGCTAATTCTATGTGCAGAAAAATATTAACAAACAAGCTCAAAGAACACTTAAACATAAACAAGAGAATTTAAGCAAGTCGAAATACCGTAAATGTAAACAAACACAAGTAAGAAAGTCTAAGTTCGGGTGGAGCCCGGCGCAAATATTAAATATATATTTTTTCACCTTTCCGAAAGCTACCGCTAGATGGAAAGCCGGGTGTATCAATTTTGAGTAAATTAGAGTCCTTAAATTTCGAAATATTGCAGTTTCAAGCATTTCTGAAATTTACCGTTATATCAAAAGCGGCCGTAATATTAGTCCGATATCAATAATTTTCAACATTTTGCTTTTATGTGGCAAGCACAATAAAAATACCGAGTACCGTTACCGATATACATATATGTGATCATAAGTGGGCGGTGCCACGCCCATTTTCCAAAATTTTACCATAAACGTATTTTTTGGTAAAGAATTGTTTGCAATCATCAATTTTGAATAAATTAGGTTAATTATTTACTGATTTATCGAAGATTTTGTATTTCTCTAAATTACCGTTATATGGGATGTAGGCGTGGTTATGGTCCGATGTTAAAAATTTTCGGCCATTTAGTATGCTGTATCAAGGCCAAAAAATGTGCCATACTTGAAAGAAATTGGTGTAGCGGTTACCAAGATATACACATGTAACCATAAGTGGGCGTGGCTACGCCTATTTTCCAAAAATTTATAATATTCTTATTTTTCGTCTGATAATTATTGTAAATATCAATTTTGAGTGAATTATCTTCAGTAGTTACTAAAATATCGCAGTTTTCGTATTACCGAAAATTACCGTTATATGGGATGTGGGCGTGGTTACTGTCCGATTTTTAAAATTTGCGGCCATTTAGTTTGCTGTATCAAGGCCAACAACTGTGCCAAGTTTGGAAATTGGTGCAGCGGTTACCAAGATATACACATGTAAGCATAAGTGGGAGTGGCTACGCCTATTTTCCAAAAATTTATAATATTCTTATTTTTCGTCTGATAATTATTGTAAATATGAATTTTGAGTGAATTATCTTCAGTAGTTACTAAAATATCGCAGTTTTCGTATTTCTGGAAATTAGCGTTATATGGGAAGTGGGCGTGGTTACAGTCCGATTTCGCCCATTTTCAATACGGACCTACCTTGGATTAGCAGAAACCTACATACCAAATTTCGTTGAGATATCTCAATTTTTGCTCGAGTTATCGTGTACACGGTCGGACGGACAGACGGACAGACGGGCGGACAGACAGACATGGCTTAATCGATTTCTCTATTCATTCTGAGCATTTATGTATACGTTGGTCTATATCTATCTCGATTCGTTTTGGCTGTTACAAACAACCGTTATGTGAACAAAA
>NW_023458797.1:106369-107761 GCF_013731165.1 Rhagoletis pomonella | reverse complement strand
AGGATTTCCGCTCATAAATCTAACATAAAATTAAGGAATAACTCTATGGACAATAAGACAGCCTTAACATCTCACTGCCAAAATATGGGACATTATCCCGATTTTGACAATGTAGCAATCTTACAGGAAGAGAGAAATTACAATAAACGTTATACTCTAGAGATGCTACACATCATGAACACCCCTAATAGTAGGATGAATTCTAAAACGGACACAGACAATTGCGCTCATGTCTATCGCAATTTAATTCTCACGCACAAAAATCAATAACGTGTTCATGTTATTGTTCGACGGTCCACCACTAGTACTTCGTTCCTTATCTCCCAGAAATAGTCAGAAAAAGTCCGAAGTAGTCAGATTTAGTCCAAAAAGCGTTCCTTAACTCGGAAATGACAGCAAAAATGAGAGAGCAACAGTCAGTGAGAGTGACTCTCATCAGTCCGAAGTAGTCAGATTTAGTCAGAAGAATTTTTTCTGGCAAAATCCTGAAAAGTGTCAAACTCAACTGAATTTAAATTAACGGAAATTAAAGAATACACTAAAAGTGAGAATAATCTAAAAAGTAAAAGGAATGAATTGAAATTGGAAGGAGGCAAAAAATAATTGATATAGCAAGTGTTTATTGTGCTTGTGCTTGTGTGAATGTGTTTTGTACATACATTTCTGTTCTTATTTGACGTTAGTTTTGTTGTTGCCATTCTTTGGACTAAAAATTTGGTTTTTTGCGTTCCTTTACTTTTCCTGTTATTCTCTTTTAGTGAGCGCATTTTGCTTACGCTCTGGCATTTTGACACTTTTCAGATTTTAGTCCAAAAAGATAAGGAATGAACCTAATAACAATGCTATGCCGTGTTGATCTACATACCGATTCTCTCCGTCCTACTGTCCACCACTTCATGTATTGTTGTTTGTATATTTTTATACCTTTCATGAGCATGAAATGGTATTATAACTTTGGTCCGATGCTTCACCTGTCATAGCGGATATAGTTATGGAAGAACTTTTAAATAAATTCGAAAAAGATTCGGACTGCAAACCACGGCTACTTACCATATATGTTGATGATTTATTTGCGATTGTAAAAACGGAAAATATAGACAAGATGCTCAACACTTTAAACAATTTTAACAAAACTTTAAAATTCACAATAGAAATAGAAAAAGAAGGACAACTACCATACTTGGACACCCTAATTATCAGAAAAGAAAATCCATTAACTGTTGACTGGTATAAGAAACCTACAGCATCAGGGAGGCTCATAAATTTCAATTCTATCCATGAGATTAGGACAATTATAAATACGGCTACCAACTTCATCCGCAGAGTTCTCACCATAAGTGATAAAATATACCACAAGAAAAATATTGGCATTATCAAAGAAATCCTGGAGAA
>NW_023458797.1:105365-106269 GCF_013731165.1 Rhagoletis pomonella | reverse complement strand
AACTATAACGTTGAAGATGCGATCGAGTTCAAAAACAAGATTGGAAATACCCATATTTATGACGATGAAAGTTTGGTCGTATCGTTTGATGTCGTATCGTTATTCCCGAGCATCCCCGTAGACTTAGCAATAGAGATCATACATTCTAAATGGAGTTTGATACAAGAGCATACGTCATTAACTAGAGAGCTTTTCTTAATCATATTAAAGTACTGCATTAAAGAGAACCGCTACTTCAAATACAATGATAAGATTTATGAGCAGAGGTCAGGAATGACTATGGGTTCACCTGCTTCACCTGTCATAGCGCATATAGTTATGGAAGAACTTTTAAATAAATTCGAAAAAGATTCGGACTGCAAACCACGGCTACTTACCATATATGTTGATGATTTATTTGCGATTGTATAAACGGAAAACATAGACAAGATGCTCTACACTTTAAACAATTTTAACAAAACTTTAAAATTCACAATAGAAATAGAAAAAGAAGGACAACTACCATACTTGGACACTGTTGACTGGTATAAGAAACCTACAGCATCAGGGAGGCTCATAAATTTCAATTCTAACCATGAGAGTAGGACAATTATAAATACGGCTACCAACTTCATCCGCAGAGTACTCACCATAAGTGATAAGATATACCACAAGAAAAATATTGGCATTATCAAAGAAATCCTGGAGAAAACGAATTTCCTCATGGCTTAATTACCAAAACTCATCCGCGATTACTATATCAAGTCCAATAAAGATAAATCAAATGAGAAGAAAATTTATACATCGGCAACATATGTTCCAGGATTATCAGAGAGGATTAAGCACTCTAAAGTGTTTGACAGAGAAAAATTTCGCATAGCGTTCACGTATGATAATACTTTAAAACAAATATACACCAACACCA
>NW_023458797.1:104166-105265 GCF_013731165.1 Rhagoletis pomonella | reverse complement strand
TATTGGCATTATCAAAGAAATCCTGGAGAAAAACGAATTTCCTCATGGCTTAATTACCAAACTCATCCGCGATTACTATATCAAGTCCAATAAAGATAAATCAAATGAGAAGAAAATTTATACATCGGCAACATATGTTCCAGGATTATCAGAGAGGATTAAGCACTCTAAAGTGTTTGACAGAGAAAAATTTCGCATAGCGTTCACGTATGATAATACTTTAAAACAAATATACACCAACACCAAAGACAAAGTTCCTAAAAATGAGAAATCTGACGTAATCTGCAAAATACCATGCAATGGTGTCGGGTCCCACGTATGCGGGGACAACCAAATCTAAATTGAAGACAAGGATTTCCGCTCATAAATCTAACATAAAATTAAGGAATAACTCTATGGACAATAAGACAGCGGGACATTATCCCGATTTTGACAAGCAATCTTAAAGGAAGAGAGAAATTACAATAAACGTTATACTCTAGAGATGCTACACATCATGGACACCCCTAATAATAGAAGGATGAATTTTAAAACGGACACAGACAATTGCGCTCATGTCTATCGCAATTTAATTCTCACGCACAAAAATCAATGACGTAGGTGTCATGTGTTTATGTGTTCATGTTATTGTTCGACGGTCCGCCACTAGTACTTCGTCCGACAATAACAATGCTATGCCGTGATGATCTACATACCGATTCTCTCCGTCCTACTGTCCACCACTTCATATATTGTTGTTTGTATATTTTTATACCTTTCATGAGCATGAAATGGTATTATAACTTTGGTCCGATGTTTGTAAGTACCAGAATAAAAAGAGATAGACCCATTAAAATGTATACTTATATGATCAGAACGTCGAGCTGAGTCGATTTAGCCTCTCAGTTTTCGAGATATCCGGATAAAATTTGGTAGGTCGGTGTATTTTTATAATGTATTAATCATTTGTCGGAACCGGAATAATCGGACCACTATAACATATAGCTCCCATACAACTGATTGTTCAGATATGAGATTTTTCGTTTTAACTTCTCCATTTATGCAGCTAGGAACACGAAATTTTGCAGTACTTGCACCCATTATCAACAGAATACTTACA
>NW_023458797.1:103384-104066 GCF_013731165.1 Rhagoletis pomonella | reverse complement strand
TGAAATTCCGCACTGTTTTCAATAATTACCAACAGAAAACTTACAGTGAAAATTAAAAAGATGGGGTGACTATAACCTATAGCTCCCATACAACTGATTGTTCAGATATAAAATTTTTCGTTATAACTCCTCCATTTATATAGCTAGGAACATGAAACTCTGCACTGTTTTCAATAATTACCAACAGAAAACTTACAGTGAAAATTAAAAAGATGGGGTAATTATAACCTATAGCTCCCATGCAACTGATTGTTCAGATATGAGATTTTTCGTTATAACTCCTCCATTTATGTAGCTAGGACCATGAAATTTCGCGCTGTTTTCACTCATTAGCAACAGAAGACTTACAGTGAAAATAACAAAGATCGGGTCACTATAACCTGCAGCCCCCATACAACTGATTGTTCAGATATGAGGTCTTTTATCATAAATCCTCCATATATGCAGCTAGGAATATGAAATTTCACACCATTTTCACTCATTATTAACAGAATACTTGCAGTGAAAATAACAAGGATCGGGTGACTATAACATATTTGTATCTTCCATACATCTGATTGTTCAGATATGGGATTTTACTGTAAAACTCCTTTATTTGAACAGCTAAAACCGATAAAATTCGTATATAGATATTTTATAAATAATAATACAAAGTCTACTGAGGAAATCGTCAAAATCTATG
>NW_023458797.1:63478-103284 GCF_013731165.1 Rhagoletis pomonella | reverse complement strand
TAGGTCGGTGTATTTTTATAATGTATTAATCATTTGTCGGAACCGGAATAATCGGACCACTATAACATATAGCTCCCATACAACTGATTGTTCAGATATGAGATTTTTCGTTTTAACTTCTCCATTTATGCAGCTAGGAACACGAAATTTTGCAGTACTTGCACCCATTATCAACAGAATACTTACAGTGAAAATTACTAAGATCGGGTGACTATAACCTATAGCTCCCATACAACTGATTGTTCAGATATAAAATTTTTCGTTATAACTTCTCCATTTATATAGCTAGGAACATGAAATTCCGCACTGTTTTCAATAATTACCAACAGAAAACTTACAGTGAAAATTAAAAAGATGGGGTGACTATAACCTATAGCTCCCATACAACTGATTGTTCAGATATAAAATTTTTCGTTATAACTCCTCCATTTATATAGCTAGGAACATGAAACTCTGCACTGTTTTCAATAATTACCAACAGAAAACTTACAGTGAAAATTAAAAAGATGGGGTAATTATAACCTATAGCTCCCATGCAACTGATTGTTCAGATATGAGATTTTTCGTTATAACTCCTCCATTTATGTAGCTAGGACCATGAAATTTCGCGCTGTTTTCACTCATTAGCAACAGAAGACTTACAGTGAAAATAACAAAGATCGGGTCACTATAACCTGCAGCCCCCATACAACTGATTGTTCAGATATGAGGTCTTTTATCATAAATCCTCCATATATGCAGCTAGGAATATGAAATTTCACACCATTTTCACTCATTATTAACAGAATACTTGCAGTGAAAATAACAAGGATCGGGTGACTATAACATATTTGTATCTTCCATACATCTGATTGTTCAGATATGGGATTTTACTGTAAAACTCCTTTATTTGAACAGCTAAAACCGATAAAATTCGTATATAGATATTTTATAAATAATAATACAAAGTCTACTGAGGAAATCGTCAAAATCTATGCTGTATAAGCTTTATCTCCTATACCACTGATTGTTCAGATACCAGTTTTTGCGATATATCTCCTTTATGTAGGAAACTAAACCCAATAAATTGTGTTACCGGTTTACATACCGATCACATAGCAGTGAAAATCACTTAGATTGGTGCTAATATAAGGTATATCTTCCATACCTCTGATTGTTCAGATGCGATTTTTTATATAGGTATGCAACTCCTCTATCGATGTATGCAGATGTATTCAAAAGCAGCAATCTGTCAAAGTAATATTTGCAGATGTTCATGAAAGGTATGTATGAAGCCTTCGGCATAGCCGAAGACAGCGCTGCTCTTACTTGTTTGTTTACATTTACGGTATTTCGACTTGCTTAAATTCTCTTGTTTATATTTAAGTGTTCTTTGAGCTTGTTTGTTAATATTTTTCTGCACATATAATTAGTCGATTAGAAAAACTCAATAAGTTGCGTTTTCGATGTAAGTTTTTTGTAATTTGACGTAAATATGTATGCATTTGATGTTTTTCAGTCCTGAAGATGCCTTCAGATTGAAGGCGAAATATCGACAGCAATAAATGTAATAAATAAAACTACCAAAATCTATGTTTTATTTAATAACCGGCCTGGTGCTCAGAATTAACGAATAAATTACAATAAAACGGCCAAATCAAAAAACTAGTCAATTCATAAAAACTATATATTTTCATATAAGTATTAAATTGATGAACTCATATAAGTTCATCAGTTTTCATACAAGTAATATCTATATCTCATGAAAGTTATAATATTTGATGTAAGTAATTGCTTTATTAATTCATGTAAGTTTGTTTCATTAGTTTTCATATGCTTAATTGTTTCTTAATTAACATATGTTTCAAATTTTCATAGATTTTGTCAATGTACAAAAAAAAGTCGAGTAAATATGTAATGTTTCTTGTATGCATTATTTTGATGAAGTTTCAAATATTTCTCATACATTTTTGACTCTGTTACAAGTTTTTCATATAAGCAATAAACTCTTTATTTTTAATATTTTTATTGAGCTTTGTACCACGATTGTTTATTAGGAAAAATTGAAAAAGCAACAAAGCCTAAACGGTAGAAGTTATAGCACTATTTCGGAGATCACCACATCTCCTCATCAGACTTCTTTTTTTCTAGACTTCAGCAGGGATCGAACCTGCGTATTCGATGTTCAAAGTCAGAAGCGTTAACCACTGACCTATGTACATCCCGTAAACTGTTGTTGCTAATTCATTTTTCCTTATTCAACCAGCTACTATCAAGTGCAGCTGATTTGCCGACAGCCTCAATAACATTGACGAATACATAGTTTAGGAAGAGCCTGCCTGAAACTATACAAAAAAGCAAATAAGCAAATGGATGTATAGAATTGACAACAACAACCACACTGTCGAGTTTAAATAGCGGCAAATCAGCTGCACTTAATAGTAGCTGGTTGAATAAGGAAAAATGAATTAGCAACAACAGTTTACGGGATGTACATAGCTCAGTGGTTAATGCTTCTGACTTTGAACATCGAATACGCAGGTTCGATCCCTGATGAAGTCTAGAAAAGAAGAAGTCTGATGAGGAGATGAGGTGATCTCCGAAATAGTGCTATAACTTCTACCGCTTAGGCTTTGTTGCTTTTTCAATTTTTCCTAATAAACATTCGTGGTACAACGCTCAATAAAAATATTAAAACTAAAATGTTAACAAGCCACAATAACATTGACGAATAAATAACCTTTTTAACTCATAGAAGTTATGAGTTTTCATTATTTTTTCATATAAGTAAGAACTTCATTAGCTTATAGAAAATAGAGATTTTCACATAAGTATTAAATAATTAATTTTCATATAAGTTCATCAGTTTTCATATAAGTAATTGACTTATTATCTAATATAAGTTATAATTTTTCATACAAGTAATAACTTTATTAAGTTATAGAAATTATAGATTTTCATATAAGTATTAAATTGATGAACTCATATAATTTCATTCATTTTCATATAAGTTCATCAGTTTTCATATAAGTAATAACTTTATTAACTTATAGAAATTATAGATTTTTCACCTACATATATCAAAATATGAGCTTTCATAAAAAGTGGACTTAACAACTTTTTTCAGTAAGTCAAACATTTTTTAGCGTGTTTTTATATATTTATGTGGGCTCGTTATCGTCCACTTGGCATTAATATACTTATTAGACAAACAATGACGATGAAATCAGGATCAAGGTGAATAGATGAATAGGCCAATATATTAGTGTTTTAAAAATCACACCACAACTTGGGGCTTATCGGAGAAATTAAATATATATGTATAGCATAGAATTTTTTGTTTGGCTATTTCTAAATTCTTTTTAAATTGCCATTGATTTATTAAATGTGATTGACGTTTTGAAAGCCAGCCAATTTTTGAATTCGTATGCTTATTAGAGAAATGAAAATGTAGTATATAAACTTATCTCTTTATTGAGATGAGTTCTCATTTATCAAAGAAATTTGCTGTGAATAAGGTCCATTTTTGCGAAAGTTTTTAAGTAAACTATATAAACATATATAAATTAAACAAAGGACGAAGGCAAGCTTTTACTAAAAAGATCTAATAATAATAGAAAAAATGTTTTCTAACTTTAAAATATATATACATATATACATATACAGGCATGTTCTGTAAATCGAACGATTTTTAAATCAATATGATTTGCTAAATATTGATCGTTATTTCTGATGAAAAGATTGAATAGTTTTTATATAAAAAATATAATAGAACCATCAGCGATGTTATATCATCCGTATCAATACCAAGTTATGAGTTTTATGATTGAAAATCCATAAAATTATTTCCAAAATCGTATCGATTTTAAATCGAACGAATTTCAGAACATACCTGATATTCTATTTTTATACCTTTCATGAGCATGAAATGGTATTATAACTTTGGTCCGATGTTTGTAAGTACCAGAATAAAAAGAGATAGACCCATTAAAATGTATACTTATATGATCAGAACGTCGAGCTGAGTCGATTTAGCCTCTCAGTTTTCGAGATATCCGGATAAAATTTGGTAGGTCGGTGTATTTTTATAATGTATTAATCATTTGTCGGAACCGGAGGAATCGGACCACTATAAGATATAGCTCCCATACAACTGATTGTTCAGATATGAGATTTTTCATTATAACTTCTTCATTTATGCAGCTACGACTATGAAATTTCGCGCTGTTTTCACTCATTATCAACATAAGACTTACAGTGAAAATAACAAAGATCGGGTCACTATAACCTGCAGCCCCCATACAGCTGATTTTTCAGATATGAGGTCTTTTTTCATAACTCCTCCATTTATGCAGCTAGGAACATGAAATTTCGCACCATTTTCACTCATTATTAACAGAATACTTACAGTGAAAATAACAAGGACCGGGTGACTATAACATATTTGTATCTTCCATACATCTGATTGTTCAGATATGAGATTTTACTGTAAAACTCCTTTATTTGAACAGCTAAACCCGATAAATTTCGTAAGATATTTTATAAATAATAATACAAAGTCTACTGAGAAAATCGTCAAAATCTATGCTGTATAAGCTTTATCTCCTATACCACTGATTGTTCAGATACCAGTTTTTGCGATATATCTCCTTTATGTAGGAAACTAAACCCAATAAATTGTGTTACCGGTTTACATACCGATCACATAGCAGTGAAAATCACTTAGATTGGTGCTAATATAAGGCATATCTTCCATACCTCTGGTTGTTCAGATGCGATTTTATATATAGGTATGTAACTCCTCTATCGATGTATGCAGATGTATTCAAAAGCAGTAATCTGTCAAAGTAATATTTGCAGATGTTCATGAAAGGTATGTATGAAGCTTTCGGCATAGCCGAAGACAGCGCTGCTCTTACTAGTTTATATACGTTTATAGACTGAATTTTATATAAATGGAGAACCTACGGAATGTAATATCTACTGAAGATGTGGAATCGCGTGGCCTACAGGTGTATTGTGATGAAATACCTACAAATCCTCTTCCTGAAGTAGAATACTATTGGACAGGAAAAAATATCTTATAGTATATTATGGACATCAATATTTTAAATTAAAACCCCGAGTGGTACGGGAAAAACCAAATTTATTAATAAACAATTAAAAAAATATATATATATATATATAATGAGGAAGAATTTTCGACCTTAAAGTAAGGAAAGTTTTTCTTTGATCCAGAGATGGATTTTTGGTTCAGTGTAAATAAAACATCTATTCCTGAAACGACATCAGAAGCGCCTACGTCTAATCCGAAAAAGTTTTTCACAACACAGGAAGCCATAGAAGCATTTAGGCTAGGTCTGCCAGACGTCCCGGTTTTCCCGGACATGTACCGGTTTTAGACTATTTGTCCCGGTGTCCCGGTCCAACCCTAAAATGTCCTTGGCTTCGTTTTAATGTCCCGGTTTTTGATTTGATTGCACAAATTTGAATAAAAGTTCAAAAATCACTACACGAAGAGAAAAAACTAGTTGTAATATTCAGAAAAATGTTATGAATTTACTGAGGGAAATAACGCATAGTAAACATGAATATCTTCTATTTGATTATCGTTTAAAAATGTTCGTATTTAAAAATAATACTTTCATAACTTGCACGCGTGGTGTTCATTCAAACTCAACATTTAAATGCACATTTACATATCTGGCTGGAGCTAAGTGCGCGAAGATGCTTGCCACAATTTGCTAATTTGCAGAGGGTCAAGGTTCAATTCCCATTACAACCAGCATGGAATTTAAATATTTTTTTAACTTAATTATGAAAAAGCAATCGGTAATTGCAAATCGCTTCAAATAAATATGGGCGTCTTTGAATTGAATATTTCTATACTAAAATTTGTATACTTAAATGTATTACGAGTTGGGTTGGTGCTCTTTCATATGCGTATTTTTTTAATTTAGCACGCTTTTTTAATTCTAAACTTCTTTCTCTCCGTGCACCGGTTTAATTTGTGAAATAGTTACATTTCGAGATAGTTGAACTTTGCACAAGCAATAGTTGATGATTAGTATATGTACCTAAATACGTTCAAAATGACGTGCACAGAGTTTTACAATTATACTAAAGAAAAAGACAGAAGTTTTGAAACAAGTTCACAGCAACGAAAAATATGACTGATATTTTAATGTTATCTTGTACTTAAATTTTTTTCTTTCATGAAAGCTAGAGTACTTATAAGTACAGTGCCGTACAAAATTATTGGCTCGGAGGCTCTTTCATCAGATCACAATTTCTAATCAGATCTTTTAGAAAAATTTTGAAAATGTAGCTTTTGAGCCAATTAATAAAGTGCAAGTCTGAAGTTGCCAGAAAATTTCGTTGATTTTAAGAATTTTTTATTTATTTTTTTGCTGACACTGTCGTCCATATAAAAAAAATTGTCGAACATAGTTTGCATGGAAGTAAAAACAATACCAAAAAGCAACTAAAATTTAATGGGCTGCAAAACTTCATTTTAAAAATTTTTATAAAAAGTCTGATTAGAATGTTGTAAACTTGTATGCAAATTTATTGAATTTTCCAGAATTTAGCACAAACTTTAACAATTTTATTCTTATGATTTTTCATATATTTAGTATAAACTGTATTTTTATAAAGAATAAAAAAAGCTTCATGCGTTGTGAAAAATTCTCTGTGCTTTATGGTCTGATTATGCATACTTCGCATAACTTCGCACAACTTCGCATAAACTTCAAACTGTAATTTCGTATGAACTTTGTATCTAATTTGTATGTATTCCATTACCCAGAAATTAGCAGAACTTTTAAAAACTTAGCGATCTGTTGAGTTTAGATTTTGCTTCACATTTTCCTAAGTTACATTTTTATTGCACTGGTACAAATGGTTGTGCGAAGTTATGCGAAGTATGCATAATCAGACCCTTAGTTGTGATAAGTGGTTTTGTTTTGTTGGCGTACGTTGTAATGATCTCATGATCTCGTGTTTTTATATTTTTGTTTTTGTCTGTCAAAATAAAATTTTACTACATCCTTTCGCACGTCGAAATGAAAGGGAAGGGAGCGAGAGGCCCCCCCTAAAGTGTCCCGGTTTGGCAACAGAGATATCTGGCAGCCCTAATTTAGGCAAGATCTAATACAAAAAGAGAAAAATATTTCGGGAATAATTGAGAGCTCACAACCCTTTTATAGACATTTTCAGCTTCAATATGAAGATAATATTATGCTAGGAATTCGCTGTACATATGATAGTGATTTCCTTCAACGTAAACTGAATATTTCTTGTTTTGTGTATCGCCAGGTTGCATTCGAGAAAATTTTAAGTAACGGTGAAATTGAAATTGTTACTGGAGATGATATCACACTACACTCAGATGTCACATTAATTGATATTAAAAGCTATAAACATGATATGGTTATTGAAATTTCTTAACTTTTAATACTATAATATGGATTTGCCGTATTCATATGACATAAAAAGAATACAAATGTAGTATATAAAAAGATTAATTTGATATTTGGTTTTCATTACTCAGCGGAGTATGATCGATTAGTTAATAAAATTGGTGGTTCTAATACATACTTATATTCACAATTATTTAAATAGGATTTGATTAGACTCTAAAAAAAATTATATAAATTTTTATAGAAATTCATGACTATTTTTTAGGTGAATTTAAAAAAAAGCTCAATCTATATAATGTTAGAGGAATATACGTTGGTTATAGACGTTCAGGGATTCTATTTTAATAGGAAATTTATTGCTAAAGAAGTCAGCATATCAACATATATATCATATATAAAAACGTTTCTTATTCAACCTCCTTTTGAAGAATCTAAGTTGATGATACGGGATAAAACAACTAATAACTGGTTATATCATAATCATCATGGATTAAAATGGGAAGATGGTGATTCGACTTTAATGGCTGTTATTGAATATATCCATTCATTAATGAAAAGAAAAAATTATATATTCTATGCTAAAGGATTGGAGAAAATCAGATGGATTCAACGTTTATTCGGATACGATATTATTTTACATAATTTAGATGATTTAAATTGTCCAAATTTAAAGAATTTCTATATTAAAAATATAAATATAAATACTTGTAAATATCATGAAAATTCTATGATATGTGCTGAAAAAATTTAATAATATTAAGAAAATTTATTTCTTCATTAAATACCTAATAATAAATAAAAATAAATAAGTAAATATAAAACTTTATTTTATTT
The DNA here is from genome assembly GCF_013731165.1 of Rhagoletis pomonella. NCBI lineage: Eukaryota > Metazoa > Arthropoda > Insecta > Diptera > Tephritidae > Rhagoletis > Rhagoletis pomonella. The sequence goes on along the minus strand of NW_023458797.1, from coordinate 95,050 downwards.
CAAATGAATTTTTTTTGTTCTCATCATCAACATCAGCAGATCTTTCCATTCATATGTGAAAGATAAAAAGATTTCGTATTATTTTTGAATTTGTTAGACATTCGATGACTCTTTTGAATTTAATAAATTTGTCTTTCAATGAATATAAACGAGAAAAACAAGTATCTTAAACTTTTTTCGAAACGATGTGTTATTAATATCTCCTGCTTTTTATATCAAAATATGAGTTTTCATAAAAAGTATGCTTAACAACTTTTCTCACTAAGTTAGCAATATATGAATGAATAATGCTAGATGAATAAAACATTTAAATATACACATACTTTTACAAGCATTTTTTTATATGTTTATGTGGGATTCGTTATCGTCTACTTGGCGTTACTAAACTTATTAGGCATACAATGATGATGAAATCAAGGTCAAGGCTATTTATAATATTAGCATTTGATTGGAATCATATAATAAAATTTAAACAGGGTAATAAAAAGTAAATATATTCTTTGACAGCAACATTGAGTTCAAGATTATTTCCACATTTTAATTGAATTATATTATGAAGCATAAAATAGATTACTAAAATATATGTATATTTAAATATGTTCTTTATCAACAGTTTACCTCAATGCTTTTTATATAGTTATTACTTTGTTTAAAGATTTATAAAACACATCATGCCTGGAATCAACCGAATCCTCAATAGCGAGCATCATGGAGAGTACAACTTCGATTTCGAATTTGAGATATTGTGCTTTGAAGACATGAAAACCCCTTATATATGTATTGAAGATGAAGATGATGGTCCCCGGTTACAGGTTTTGGGCATCCCAGTCAGAGCAGCCCATGCTTTTTTCAACAAAAAATGGGATGAAGAGGATGACAATGGAAAATTCCTAACCGTTTGTGGCGGGGAAGTTGAAGAGTACATAATGGAGCAACATCAAAACCAACATGAATATGAAAGAAGGGGTTTAGATATTAAGACTAAGTTAAAGTATTATAGTAGAACAAATAGGGAAGCGATTTATGATATAGAAGTTTATTCTAAATCATATAATAATATTGTGTTTGAATATAAATTAACTGTAGAATTGGTATTTAGAATATTAACATTTAATTAAATAGAACCATAGATTTATTTAAAAAACTCCAGCGTTTATTTGAATACAATATTATTTTAAATGAGTTATTTATGAAAAAATGTTTTTTCATAAATCGTTAGTCGTTGGAAAAGGTTTTATAAATAATATAATTAATAAGCTTGCTATTGAACTTCATTTGCCTAGTTATCAATTTTGTGAACCTGCAACGAAACTACGGAAACTTTTAGTAAGAGGAGATCGAGGGAGCAATCTACTAGACACTGCTTGTAGAGAACATGATATATCATATTTATATAATAAAGATTTATTAACCGACATATTGCTGATAAAAATTAATTGAGAAGGCTTGGGAAGAGTTAAAGCGAAGGATAGCAATCTTAATGAGAAAACAAATGCTTGGTTAGTTACAAATATAATGAAGACAAAAACGAAATTCGTTATGGGGAACATTTATAGTAAAACTAAGAAAGTGGGAGGAAAAAATGGTTATCATCTCTTCAAGCATGCTTTAAAAAGTGCCAAACAAAATTTAAAGAAAAGTGATAACTTAAAAGATGTAATAAAAATTTCACGAAAGGCTGTAAATCATATTCTATATTCAAATCTATAATAAAAGCACCACGTGTAATACCATTACCTAAATCTGGAGGATTTCTCCCATTAGCGCCATTATTCGTAGCATTAGGAGCACTTGGAAGTCTACCTGGCGGTACAGCAGGAATTATTAAAACAATCAATACTATAAAAACTAGAAAGGAGCAGTTATTGGAGGCGAAACGTCATACAAATGCAATGGAAGCTACATATTTCAATGGAATGTTTTTAAAGCCTTATAAAAAGGGATTCGGATTATATTTGAAACCATACCAAAAAAACTCTTAATGAAGCTACCCAGAAGACTTCTTCCTGATGTAGACTTAAAGAAGTATTCTAAATTTATTCCAAATTTTAGAGGGGTATTCATGTGTGACACTTTTCCTCCTAAATCATTTAAAAGAGAATGTGGAATAATAAATTTGGATAGTTCAAAGGGTCCGGGAACGCATTGGGTAGCTTACTGGTAAAACGATAATGAGATTGATTACTTCGATGGCTTTGGAGACTTACAGCCTCCTAAGCAAATAATAAAGCATTTAGGAAAAAACATTAAATATAACTATAATAAACAACAACACTATAATTCATATAATTGCGGACATTTATGTTTAAAATTCTTATTATCAAAATAAATAAGTAATTATAAAACTTTCTTTTATTTCAAATTAAATTTTATTTGTTCTCATCATCAACATCAACAGGCCTTTCCATTCATATACACATACATATTAAATACTTAGCAATTAACTATGTGAACTTTAGTTGCGATCCCGTACGAGACCGGACTAGTCAGAATCAGTCAGATTTTACTGGAAATCGATCCCGTACTCGGTTCTCTGACTATTGAGAGGACAAAAAAGAGAGTAACGGTTCTCTCTCTGTCAGAAGTTACCAGTTTTAGTCCGAGAATTTTTTGCTGGTAAATTCTGGTAAATATGTCAAGCGATCAGCTGTAGTGTGTTTGGCAACCAAATTGTAAACAAAAGAAAAGTGCGCTCTGCTAATTCATGTTGAAAAGTATATAATTACTTGTTTAAGTGGATTCTAATGAATTTGAAAGTATTTTTGGTTATTTACATGTGTGAGCTGAGTGTGTTTACAGACAAAATAAGAAAAAATTTACAACCAAAATTTGGAGGTTATGTTGAAGTTGACAGAAGTTACCATTTTTTACTAGAAAGCAATCCCGTTCTTTTTAATGTTACTCTCTCGCTCTGAGTGAATTTTTATTTTTTGAGGTTTACTAGTCCGAGTCCGAGGAATACGGGATTGCACCTATTGTTAACACACTTTTCTAGGGGTGCAGCATCTATATATGTATATACATATGTACGTATGTAGGTTTGCATATGGATGTACATATGTATGAGAATACGTATGCATTATGTATACAAATACACTTTACCAATTTTCAACATATAAACCACCTTGTATCGGATTTCTTGGATTTCCATCAGCTGTTCTGGACTCGGATTTGTCATCAGCGACATGTTGCGGCTTTTATCTGGGCTCTGAGCTTGGATTTCGTTCGGCGACATCTTTTGGCGGAGCAGCAAAGCTTGCGGCAGAGCACCAGCAAACCGTATAGCGGTTCTGAAACCGGCGGAGCAGCAAACCATATAGCGGACCGCTATATTTATACTACTGTGCCCCCGACACATAACACATCCACGAGCACTACTTGCCCATGATGCAATAATACAAGGTGGTATCAATTGTGACAGCTCGATTTGACACTGCCTTAGCTCAGTAGAACGAGAAGAAAAACGGGAAGAAATTAAGCCCCATTTGGGGCAAAAATATAAATTTTCACATTTTTTCCTAAACAAAATTTGCTTTTTTATAGTATATTCGTAATGAAATGAAATAAAATAAAATAAAATACCTTTTTAAGAAAAAAATGTGTATACTGAGAAAAAATAAAAAAAATATTCAACTATATTATTAGGCAAAGAATTGTTAAAGAAGTAACACTGTCTCACCTAAGGCAGTCAATATGGCGGAATTAGAGCGAGAAGTTGCCAACTGATAGCACCTTTATTATTGCATCATGCTACTTGCCACAGCGCGAGCAATAGGCACCGATAGTTACGACGATAACGTCCGAGGATTTGGCTACGTACTACACACATTCATACGTACACGCAACATGTTTGGAAAACAGCAAGTACCCTCCAGTACTGCTGGAGTCAATCGCTACTTTTGAACCGCTACTGCACCTACTCCTAGATAAGTAGCTACAGTATATTTTGCTTAGCTGCACTTCCTTCTTTGCACGAAAAACTTGTGCACTTAACCGAAAAAGGCACTTAAGCGAATTTTCTTTACTACTTCAATGAGGAGGAAGGTACCAAGTCCCTATGAAAGCAAATAATGGAGAAGCACTTACCACGTAGAAACTACTGCAAGCGAAATTTTTACCGAATAGTATCTAATTATATATATAACTACATAAATCTATAGCCATTTTCGTTGTTCTGCGAGATGAACAAAATAAATAAAAAGTTGTAAAATTAGGTAATTGTAGGGCCAGTGCAGGTAAACGTAATACTTTCTTTAATAATTGATACTAGTCGCACAATTTTTAAGGCAGGTATCGCCAATGTGCAGGTATGTTGAATGCATCTATCGGAGCAGTTTCCTTATAATTGTTAAAAATAATGTCTCAGATGCGCATTTTGGGGTAGGTATCTTATATGTACACTTAAGCGTAAAGGAAGCAAAGCAAAATATACTGTACTCCATTAACCCGTGGTAGTGCACATGGTAGTACAGAGTCGAACCAGTCGTAAGTAAAATAGCGAAAAACTACGACAGAGGGCGCCCATAAATCACGCAAGTGACTACTTTAGTAACTCCCGGTAGTGCAAAGAGAGCCGATGGTGACTACCGCCTAGGACATTGCCTTGTAAAAGTAATCGATGAAATACACTGCAAGTAGTCGGTCGGTAATTGACGGTGTTTATCAGGTAGCTACCGATTCAGCAGTACTGTAGTCAGTCCCCCGTACTGCAGGGTATTTACAAGGAAGCACGGATATACATACCCACACCTACATACACATACGTAAGGAGATACTTCGGCATTACATTCGTAAGCGACAAAATACAGGAAACAAAAGGGCAAAAACAACAATAAAACGATCAGCTGGCCGGATTACATGGATGTGGACGCGGGTCAACGGCCGCTGCACAAACTGGAACATTTGGAATTTGTATGTCTACAGAGAATAAGGAAGGCTAACAAAGCGAAAGAGCGGATTAGAACTCACCTGGAAGCAGCAAGCTGAACAGCCTATATGCACATTAGGGCGGGTCGATTTAAAAATCGCTCATTGCTCTGTGAAAATCGTATTCTAGGGATCAAAATAAGAAACTTTGCCGAAGAAACCATACCTCTAAAACGAATTCTGATGTCCCCCAATTTGGGTCGAACTTTTGGGTAGGGGCAAATTTTGAAAAATTCCACTTTGACCCATTTAGAGTGCTCCAATCGAGTCCAAATGTATGACCGACCCCCACTAACTTTGGACGGCCGATCCACCCATGCCAGTGGCACACCCCCTGGAACTCCCCTGGGGGGTTCCCCATACAATCATTTCAAAAAATCACCATTTTTGGCCTTTACATGAAAAAATCAGCTAAATGGCTATTTTTTTTCTTTATTTTTATTTATTTATTTATAATAATATTTATTATTTATTTATAATAATATCTATTTTTTCTCTTAAGAAATTTATTTAGTCAGAACATATGTAAATGAAAAAATTAATTTAAGTGAGTTATAGAAAAGAAACTAAAAAAAATTATTGTTTGAAGTCTTTTTTACTTTCAAGTCTGGGCAATTTCGCACGGCTCTCTAATGTCGTCGCCATAACAGCCTCTACATTTTCCGGTATAACCCGTTTGGAAACGCTAGCTAGCAATTGAACATGTCGTTCCGTTCCTTGTATGTGTGATGAAATTTTTGGATCATTAAACGGTGGATCATCTTGATTTAAATATTCTTTCAATGTATCGTACGGAATGCTTCGCGTGAATGGTGGTTCAAATACGATATTTATATCATTCAAATTGATCATTTCCGTATAACTTGTGCAATTAAAGTTTATATCTGGTTTTTTATAAACTCTAAGTTCCATTGGCTCGTCAACATCGGTTCGATAGCGTAGAATTTTCTTGATGGCACAGTCGCGCTTTTCTTTGCTATCATCAAACAACATTGATAACAAGATATTTTCCGAATGCGCATAATATGAATTATCTTTAATTACTTGATTGACAATTTTGCGTAAACGAGGTTCTAGAAATCGTGACCAACCAATGAACTTGAAAAATAATGCACTGCCGTACACGACAGAGCTGTAATACTTGATATTGAAGTACATTGGCACATAACATTTAATTATAAATTCAACCAGAATTCTTAAATTTGCATCTGGATTTTCCGTTGTCACATATAATCGCAATAATCTAGCGGCCTTGGTGAGCCACCGAGAATGTACAATTTTCCCTGGTTTGATGTTAGCCAGATCCACCGGAACCACGCCGCTAGAAATTGCATGGGCCATGTCGTATAAGTACTTCGAATCGGTGGAAAATTAAATTTTTTCTGGAGCAGGGGGCATATTTTGCAACTCAATTTTCTGGAAGCCGTCCACCACCTGAAAATATATGATAATAAAATAATTAAAAATGGTTGACAATTATAATAAATGAGTGATAGCAATAACTTACCGGAAGAGTTTCACAAGTTTCGATTTGACGGCTCAGTTTTCCGGTTGCCGATCTTGGTCCAGTGCTGGTTGATTTATCCAAAGCTTCAAACAAATGCCGAAACGGAAGTTCGTTGAAGTGTAGAAGGCAAACGAATTTAACAGCAATTCGAATCGTCGTATAATTCCACCGTGTGGGCCAGTGTTTGTTGGCTCACCGTCAGTGCATATTCCAATTAATGCAACCAGTGATATATTTTTATCGTTGAAAAAACCATTTAATTTGGTTGTTTTGTATTCAGCGGTTTCATGTTCCAGTCTTACGTAACCAATCAATTCAGAATTGGGTCCTCTCAAAATAACAAGATGAGGTTCTTTTACCATCCTAGTATGATACTTCTCATCAATTTTATCTATCGTTAAAGTATCATCTTTTCTGCCATCGAATGAAAACGCTAACAAATTGGTATCATCTAACCGTTTGCGAAGCACTTCTTGTCTGCATTTCTCTTTTTCTCTGCGAACTTTCGATTTAGCCATGATGAGAGGTTTCCCATGCTTATCTTTAATTTTAAAATCTTGCAAAAGAGCGGATCCCAATGCTGATGCTACTCTGTCAGGCACACCAAATCTGTCACATACCAATGCAAAGCTAAACCAATCGTATCTCTCTGTGTATTGTGAACTTGTGCTTCTATCCATATCTTCCTGAACCGGTGGCGGTGCGTATGTTGAATCATCGGGATCTTGGTATGTTGGCATTGATGACATAGACGTTGCTCCTTGCTCTTCAGTTTCCATCACAAATGCATCCATTGTTAGTCTTCTCTGATTATGTTGATCGTGCATGAACTCTTTGAGGCGTTCGGGAACCCAGCCGCATGCACATGGAGCTGCCTTCAAATCGCATTTACATGTTCCAATGTAAACAATTGTTTCCAGAGATTTTACATACTCTGTAAATTGTTGGGTGTTGTTTCTTCTCTTGATTTGCTCTTGATACTTGTCAAGCAATTTATTCAATTTATTAAATACACTTTTTTCAGCATTATTTCTGTACCAAGTTTTTCCCAAATTCCAATCAACTTATCTTGTACTTGAATAGTGAATGATTTATGGGAAAACTTTTTTTGTTCTGTTTTAGCACGTTCGCTTAAGTAAAAATAATATCTCAAGATATCCAGATGGGTTGGTAAATTAAGATCAGTTAAATCAGTAGACACACCAAAAACAGTAACATCATGCTTGGGTATATGACTCATTGGGTTTTCGATAGTTGTTGATGTAGTTGCTTCATCTTGCGGTGTAGAGGATGGTGGATTCATTGTAAACTTTTTGATTTGGAATGGTCACTTCACTTATTATTTTTTTTGAAATATTTTGTTATCTGAAATTAGCACTTCACACTTTGAGTTCTTCACAACGACTTAATGCATTCACAAAAACTGTTGCGTTATATATGGTCTACGAGACGAGGTAATAAGAATGAAATGGTAATTTCAATTCTACCTGCTGTGTCTTGTGGTGGCTTAAAAAAAACAACACAAGCAATTTTACGATCTGCAATTGTGTCACAGTGATACCTTCATTGTTTAAAAGGGTTGCGGTGCATTCCAGTGATACCTTAATTGTTAAAATGGTTGCAAAAAACGCGCATTTCTTAAGAAGGTGCCTTAAAATACCCACAAAAAGGGTTGTAAAAACAACCTTCATTTCTTAAGTAGGTGCTATAAATAAACTACACAAGTAAGTTTACGACATGCAGCTGTGTCTTAAAAAACGCACACAAGCAATTTTCCGATTTGCAATTATGTCACAGTGATACCTTCATTTTTTAAAACGGTTGAATAAAAAACCCACACAACTATGTTTACGACATGCAAACGCATCACAGTGATGCCTTGGTTTTAAAAGGGTTGTAAAAACGCTAATTTCTAATAATTTTTTTTAATTTCTTTTCTATTACTAAGTTAAATTCATTTACATATGTTCTGACTAAATAAATTTCTAAAGAGAAAAATAAACTCCAAAAAGAAAAAAACATAGGCATTTCGCTGATTTTTTCATGTAAAGTGCAAAACCGGCGATTTTTTGAAATGTTTGTATTGTGAACCCCCACGGGGGTTCCAGGGGGTGTGCCACTGGCATCGGTGGGTCGGGCCTCCAAAGTTAGTGGGGGTCGGTCATACATTTGGACTCGATTGGAGCACTCTAAATGGGTCAAAGTGGAATTTTTCAAAATTTGCCCCTACCCAAAAGTTCGACCCAAATTGGGGGACATCAGAATTCGTTTTAGAGGTATGGTTCCTTCGGCAAAGTTTCTTATTTTGATCCCTAGAATATGATTTTCACAGAGCAATGGGCGATTTTTTTGCCTCCCCACAAATCGACCCGGCCTAATGCACATACATACATACATCGCCACAACGTTTGCGCATAGCGACCTAACAACCACCGCGACCGCGCAGCATCAATAGCGACAGAGCTTTGTTGGTGTAGTCCAGGGGTTCCCAAACTTTTTTCACCTCGGCACCCTTGTTGTGCTAAAAAAAAATTCGCAACAATTTTAGCCTGAAATCATTTGACGCTGAAAGCTTGCTGGTGTATTTGTTTTTAACCGACTTCACAAAAAGAAGGTTATCAATTCGTCGGAATATTTTTTTATTATTTCTTTCTTTTTATGTTACCGCATAACTTTGGACCACGTTAACCGATTACTATAATTCTTTTTTAAAGGAAAGGTGTTACCTGACAGGTGGTCTAATTTGGTTTAAATGTGATCATTGGACCATGAATAGATTAACGATAATTTTAAATTCTTAGAAGGGAATTGAAATCGGTTTTTTTTTTTTTGCTTAAAAATTACTTGTTTATGTAAGCATTTGTTTAAAATGTAGTCTCACATAGAAATGTAAAAGTAAGGCCCCTATTATGAGTTGCATTCGACTGTGGTCGAAAATGCTGATCGAACGAATTTTCATTTGGTATTATGACGCTCATTCGATGAAGAATTGCGCTATTGTAAATTTCGCTCGGTTAGGTTATTTACAATAGTATATTTTACACCGCTGAGAAGTTTTGTTTACAAATCGAGCAAACTAAATAGTGTGTTTATACATATGTACATATGTAAATTTCAACGATTCGTCAGAGGATGAGAGCTTGATAAACTGGCCAGGAGTAGAAAATGTTTAAAATTAGTGTCTAGCCGCCATAAAGTAAAAAAACAAATGCAAATCATAATTTTTTCACAATTTTCTAAGACTTCGCTACACCATCGAAAGCAAAATTCTGTTCGACAGAAAATTCGAAACTCAACGAAAATTTCGACACGGTTGCATAGCTCATAATTTCACTTTCGATGTTCGATTTTCGATAACCAACGAAGAAAATAACGCTAAGAAAATAATTTGTACAGCCAATTCCACGAAAGCAAATTAAGTGATAAATGATTTATTTTTTGAATTTCATATGTAAATTGCTAGTAAACCGGCTGTTATCAATTTTCTTAGCGTTAACTTCGAAATTACATACGTTCTTCTGATTACTTTGTTTATTTATGGGGTTTTCATGCAAATTGCTAGAAATTCTAAAATGTACATGTCACCAATAAAAAAAATCTAGACGTGCTAGAAAAAACCAGAGATGTATTTTAATTTCGCAGGTCTCTGTTATCTTCGCAGCGTCATCCAATACGGGTTTTAAATCTAGTGGCGGCATCTTCCTAGTCGCCAGGGAATACCGAGGGATCATACAGTGACTTCTCGTGGCGTTTTCTGCCTCTTGCTTCATCCTAGACATCGCTCCTTTCGTTTTTCCAACCGCCGCATATATCCGCACACTTGCTCCATTTCAAATCATTTCCTGTACAAATTTGTCGATAGCTTTAAAAATTTCGTCGCTAGTGGCGTAAGTCTGAAGTACTTCGTTCTTCTTTGATTTGCATTGCGAATGGGTACCTCACTAACACGAGAAGACTGCCTCTAAAATCCTGTTGATTCGCTCTTTAATAGTGTGATTGCGAAGTTCCAAAGAATAAGTAATATATACACGAGCGCGAAACTGCTGCGCTTGTTACGAGAACAGCCCAGCCAGCAAAAAATCCGAAAATTAATCCGAAAACGGGAAGAAAAGTGGATGAAACGCGGATTAGTCTACAATATTACCGAAAGTGGTTGTGAAAAGGGTACGTTTTCAGCTATTTTTCGGAAAATTTTCTGATTCAATTTTACGTTAACAAAACGTACTGGGGAACTATGCTTAAGAGCGAAATATCCCTTTGCTGCAAGCTATTTGTGTTGTGTATGGGATTTGACAAGCTGAATGTAATTTTAATAAAAAACAAAATTTTTTGATTTTCTGGCCGCCATGTTGAAGTTTGATCAAACCGCTTGCGTTGTGTATGGAAAGTCTAAAGAATTTGCCCGTACCACTAGTATACTCTAGCCACTAGCGGCACCCCAGGCATACGCTCCCCAGGGTGCCGCGCCACCCACTTTGGGAAGGCATGGTGTAGTCTATATGGCTTTTGTTTAGTTCGCCAATCAATTAATTCTTGTTTCTTTCCGCGTGAGCCTTCTGCTCATTTATTATATTTTCACTCGATATTATTTTTTTTTTGAAGCCAATAATTTCTATGTAAGTTGGTTAATGTATCAATTCTAAGCTTTCTCATTTCACCTATAATACCGGCGTTTATTCCATTTTATTGCTCCATTTTGTTTCCCATCGCACTTTTCATAATTTTTGTATTGCACTTGTTTAACTTATTTTTTTTTTTTTAATTTTTACTATTTTGACATAACCAAATTTTTTGTTATAATCCAAATTGATAATTCTCGCATTTGTAATAATTTAATTCCGTAGAAACCCTTTAATTTCATATTATAATAAGTTTTGGATAGGGTAATTCACGTGTGACTCGCTCGCCGCCCGCAAACACGAGCGAGTGGCAAAGTAACAAGCAGCGCTATATATGTATGTACCAGGGTTGATGCGAATATTCGCATTCGCATTCGCAACCGCGGAGCTTCCACGTTAATTTTAACATTCGCATTCGCTTTCGCATTCGCAATAATCAGCGCGGATCTTTTGCGAATGCGAATATTGAAGGGACCGAAAGTAACAGTTATTTTTCTTTACGAGTTAAACTTGGCCAAATATTTTTTATTCCCAACTAAAAGTCCTTTCCGGACAATAAACAAACCGCTTATCCAAATTAAACAATGAAAGAGGACTTAAATAGCTTTGAAACTGAAATGTCTAAACAAGCAAAGTCACCTATTGAAAAATATTTCAATAAAAAATGATAATTAATTACCATAGAACAAACCTTGGGTCAGGTATATGAATTTCTTTAGTATTAAATGATATAAAAAAAAATATATAAATAGAGGTGGTAACCTTCGTTCGTTATATTTTTTTAAAAGCTATTTCAGTCCTCTTTCACATGATACCAAATTTGTTTGATTTTGATAAGCTGTTTGTTTATTGTCCAGAAAAAAACTTTCGGAATAAAAAATATTAGGTCAAGTTTAACTGGTAAAAAAATAACTGTTTCGGTCCCTGGAATATTATGCAAGTACAATGCTAAAACGTATATCTGGTCAGTCACAGAGAAAGGATCAAAAATTAATTACAAAAACTAAAATCGAAAAACGCTGTTGACGTTACTGGTTCTCCACATTCAGAAACAACCAAAAGAATGAGAATGAAGAATTCTTTGGAAAACAACGGTGTTTAATCAACGATCTTGCCATGATACTAGATTGTGAAGATGAAAGTCAGGAGGATACATACGACATTTGCAGACCGATGCAATTCCCAAAAAAGAATTATTGCACCGCAATAAAAAAAAAAATAAATATAACTGAAAGTCCTCTCGACTAGTGCAGCGTCAAGAATTTACAATTTTGTCAAGTTTGAAGTTTTTCAAGTTTTTCGCAGCGAGCGAGTAGTTATTTAGTGGCGCAGGTTTGATTTACGACCCTTTAAAAACATTTTATTGAATACAATGTTCCAATTTTTAAATTCAAGTACTAAAAAAAACTTATTAAAAATTACTAACCTTTCCATTTTTTATTTAACTAAATCACCTAATTTACTCACCTAAATTATTTCTTAACAAGTAAAAAAGTCTAAGTTCGGGCGGAGCCGAACATTACATACCCCGGCGCAAGTATTCAAAATAGTTTTTTCACCTTTCCAAAAACTGCCGCTACATGGTAAGCAGTGGTCGTTTTACGTCTATTTCAAACATCTTCGATAGAACGTTCAGTTAGACATAATGAGATAAACTTATATAGATATATGTGGGCGGCATCACGCCCATTTTCCAAAATTCCATAATGTTAATTCTTTTCAAGGTATTGGTTTTGGGTAAAATTAGCGTTATAGAAAGGTGGTCGTAATTTTAGTCAGATTTTAATAACTTTTAACGTTTTGCCTTTATGGGGCAACCACTATAATCATACCGAGTTTGGTACACATTCATCGAACGGTTACCGAGATACACATATTTGTTTTAAGTAGGCGGGGTCACGCCCATTTTTCAACATTTTATTATAAGCGTACTTTTTGCTAAAAAATTATTGCAAACATCAATTTTGAATAAATTAGCTGCAGGATTGATTACTGATTTATCGAAGCTTTCGTATTTCTCTAAATTACCGTTATGTGGGATGTGGGCGTGGTTATTATCCGATTTTTTTTAATTTTTCAGCCGTTTGGTATGTTTTGTGAAGCCCAACACTGTGCCAAGTTTGGGAGAAATTGGTGGAGCGGTTCCCAAGATATACACATGTAATCATAAATGGGCGTGCCTACGCCCATTTCCAAAAATGTTTAATATTCTTATTTTTCGTTTAAAAATCAATTTTGAGTGAGTAAGCTTGAGTAGTTACTAAAATATCGCAGTTTTCGTATTTCTGAAAACTACCGTTATATACGAGGTAGGCGTGGTTATCGTCCGCTTTTGCCCATTTTCAACACCGTCCTACGCTCAAAATAATACACATACCAAGTTTCTTTAAGATATCTCAATTTGTACTCGAGTTGTCGCTTGCACATACGATTACTCTTTTCATTCTGATCATTTATGTATACATTTGTCTATATCAATCTCGATTCGTTTTGCCTGTTACAAACAGCCGTTATGTGAACAAAGTTATAATACCCTTGCGTACAAGTGCGCTCGGTTATAAAAATACTTGACATCCGCATTCGCATTCGCATCCGCGGATGTTAGCGTTTGAGCATCCGCATCCGCATTCGAATCCGCGGATGTCTAAAATTCCACATTCGCAACATCCCTGGTATGTACCTACATATGTTTATGCATGACGGTATGTTTCCGCGTAAATGCGTCGCTTTTCAGCCCTTTTCAGCGTCCTCTCTACATGTTGGTACCAGCATCGTGGGATGCTAAGGTGAGTGAAAAAAAATAAATGTTGCATCTACATACTTATATACATATACGTGCATTCCTAATAGCACGTATGTCCTTACATACATACATATGTACATTGGGGTAAGGGTCAAAAAAATCAATTTTTTTTTTTTTTTTGGATCCGACACACGAAAACTAGTTCCTAGGTACTCGAGGTATACGCCGCCGAGCCACGCCGCCGCCGTTTTTTGTGATTTCTCACTCGCCGCCGCCGAGCTACGAAAATATCGGCGCGGCGGCGGCGGCGTTCGGCGCCTAAGGAATTTTGTACAAAATTTTCATGATGTATGTACATTGAAATACATCGTTTGAAGGAACTAAATACTACTCGTATAAAAACACAATTTTACGGAATGAAAATTTCATTTTTAAAGGAGTTCTTTTTTCCATAATTTGGGTCACTGGACAAGAATATAATCTCCTTTGTTTTTCCAAAAATAGCGTAACTCAGAAAAAACATAGGTAACATATTTTCGATCGAAAGCGTTTGTTACAGTTAAATTAAGATCAAATACTGGTAATCTAACGATTTTTTTCCACAGTAGACAATTCTTTTCAATACTATTTTTTTATACACATACTACAACAACAAGAAAGTTAAAACACATCAAAAACTTTAACGGCAATATCTCAAGAAGCAGTTTTAACAGAAGGTGCCCCATTGCATCTAGCTCCTCAATTATTATAGATAAAACAAAGCCAAGTTGAGTTTCCTGTGTATTTTTTTTATTTTAGTATTTTAAACATACTTTCAATAAAAATCAAACTCTTATTTTGCTAATTTTTACATTTGTAAATTATTTTGTTATGGGGTCCCACACACGAATACAAGTGGCCATGTGAAAATTTCGTTAGCATTCCTTAGTGGTGGTTAAACCCCAGGAAGGTTTTGCTTCCTCGCATCCAGGGTTTCGATTTTAGCGGGAGCGGAGCTGGAGCAAAGAGCTAAACAAATCAATTTCTCTTTAGCTCCTTAGAAAAAATGTTCAATATTTTCTTTTTGTTATTTTCTGGCCTAGTAACGATTTATTTTGAAATATTTTATTGGTGTAAAATTAAAAAAAAGTTCAGTTAATAAATTTACTTAAATTATAATTTTTTGCCATTGAAAAAAACGATATTAAATAAATTTTCATTACATTTAATTAACTTGGAAATTTTTTTAGTTTTCTTTTTGGATACATATATCTAGAAGCATTTCTGTATCTGTATGTAAATAAATAAATAGAAAAGTTTTTTATTGGGAGCGGGAGTGAAGCAAGAGCGGAGCGATGAAAAAAAACCTTTTCTCGCATCGCAATGTTTTCTACACAGGGTTCAGGTTCCCCCTTTTTGGTAAAAATTTGTATTATTTTTCATTACATTCGGTACTCCTTAGAAAATTTGGCGCTTAATATTTTAGTGGAAATTTTAACCAACTATGAGCCATTTTTTTAAACAGTAGGTCAAAAAAGCTCGTTCTGGTTCGAGGTGATGGGTTAAACTTTTGGAAAATATATATATATAATAATAATAATAATAGATTGGCGCTTACACATATGTTAGTGTTTGGCGAGCTTCTCCTCCAACTTGTGGCGTGCGCCTTGATGTTGTCACACAAAGAGGAGGGGCCTACAGTTTTACGCCGACTCCGAACGGCGATTGTATTTTAATGAGAAGCTGTTTTTCATGGCAGAAATACACTCGAAGGTTTGCCATTGCCTGCCGAGGGACGACCGCTGTTAAGAAAAAACCTTTTTCTATACTTTTGCGATGTTGCTTTGACCAGGGCTTGAACCCAGGTGCTGATGAGTGAAAGCGCGCACTGCTTAACACTACACCACAGCGGCCAAAATCGTAAGAGCTCCGTAATTTAACATAACGGTTGATAAGATTATTGTTTTTAAATTTTTTTTATTTCTTTAAATTTAAATATTAAATACGGATCTGTAGAGAACATAGAGAGCCATGTGTGTATGTATGTATATACCTCAGACCTTCTTCTGTTCGCCAATCCATCAGCGCCAGACGCTCAACATTTTAATTCAAGTAGGGAGTAACATAATTTACTTTAAAACTAATTCAATTAATGAACTAAATATAATTATAATCTGAATTGGAATGGCGAATGCCCAATGACGAGATGACATGATAAGATTAGTAGCCTCAAGGCTCTTTGGAATCTACCTTATGGGCAGTAGCGCCGGCGTTTCCAGGCGCGCCGGCATCGCCGCCGCCGCCGATTCTTTTTGAACTTGACCACACCGCCGCCGCAAAGCCTGTCGGCGTAAACCTCTACTAGGTACCTCTAGAAAGTACTTACCAAATCTGAGCTCTTAATATTAACGGGAAGATTATCCTCATCATAGTTTTCCATTTTCAATTTATTCTCATATAAAAATGGTCATATCTTATCACCAATAGATCGTTTAACCAGTTGCATCATCAATATTTATTGGAAATTGAACGCTGTATAAAAATGGTCTCATATACTCTTTTATTAATCTAACCATTTAAAAGATAATCAAGGTCAAAGATTGAAGTATTTTAAGGAAAATAACTTTTTGTTTTGAATTTTGTAACTTACTAAGAAATAATTATTGTCAAATGAGTTTCAGTTATTTCTATAGGAAATTTAACGCTTTACAATAAAGGTCTGTGGTTAATCGATTACTCTAACCATTTAGAAGATATTCGCGGTAGAATTCCAATGCCTACTGATTTTAATAGTTTGTTAATAAATATTTCCAATTTATGCATTCAGTTTATGAATTCCATGAGAATTTGAGTTTATTTCGATAGAATGACAGTTTGCGAGTTATGTCTTATCTTTTTTTTGAGAATATATTTCTTTCTAATCAATTTTTTAACGATATTTTGTTTTTATAAATTTTATCACAATTTAGGATCCTAATTTAATATTTTCAACGGGTTTATTTAAAATGTCATGCAAATTGTTTTTTTTTCTACAAAATTTATAATGTAATATTTTTTGTTTGGGGAATTTGAAGATTTAATTTCGAATGCTCTGTATTTGTCATACCAGCGCCATCTGTGGTTTTATGTCATTTCTATGTTTCCTCTTATATTTCTACATTGCATATACAGTTTTTTGAGCTCTGAGTTGTGTTTTCTTGTGTATAACTGAAACCAGTTAATTAACAGCTGAGTTTTAATATATTTTTGATTATTGCAATTCATCTGCTAATCATCTAATATGAATTGGCATACCGATGTCAAAAATTCATGAACTAAAATTACCAACAGTGAAAGAGGTTTGTGTTTATTTTTTCATCAACGTAATATTCTTAAATATGCAACATAATATTCTTAAATATTCTCAAAATTCATAAATTAAATGGATAAATTGGAAATATTTATTAAAAAAATATTAAAATCAGTAGGCATTGGAATTCTACTGCGAATATCTTATAAATGGTTAGAGTAATCGATTAACCACTCGAGATTTTTTTTGTAGAGCGTTCAATTTCCTACAGAAATAATTGAAACTCATTTGACAATAATTATTTTTTAGTAAGTTACAAAATTCAAAACAAAATGTTATTTTCCTTAAAATACTTCAATCTTTGACCTTGAATATCTTTTAAATGGTCAGATTAATGAAAAGAGTATATCAGACCATTTTTGTAGAGCATTCAATTTGCTATAAATATTGACGATGCAACTGGTTTAACGATCTTTTGGTGATAAGATATGACCATTTTTATATGAGACTAAATTGAAAATGGAAAACTATAATGAGGATAATCTTCCCGTTAATATTAAGAGCTCAGATTTGGTAAGTACTTTCTAGAGTTACCCAGGAACTAGTTTTCGTGTGTCGGATCCAAAAAAAATACTTGATTTTTTGACACTCCCTACTCTTTGTTTTGATCTTGATTTTCGTGGCTCTGAGTTTTCGCGTTTATTTCTTCTGCCCGTACATACATACCTATTCACTAGTAATATTAAAAATGGGATTGTTCCCACGGCCTTACTGAAAAAAAGACGTAAATTAAATTTTGCAAACAATTGAATTTTTTAAATCTTACCGTGCGTTTGAAGTAAATTTAGATTTTTTAGTTTTCTTATTAAGTCCCGCTCAGTTTTCTTTTACTACTTCGAATTAATGCTTTTTCTATCGATTTTGGACATTAATTAATCTTTATCGCTTATATGCATTTATCAATAGACATTGAAATTGTATATTTTTGAAAGAGGAAAGGTGTGTAAAAAACAAAAGCAATATGAATAAACACATTACCTCAAGGAAACGGCAGAATAGAACTTTGTTGCAATTTCACATGGGAAATTTGCTTGCGACGGGATTGGAGGAAATTTTAAGCGATTAGCAGCTGGAGCAAGTCTTCAACCCCTGACGTTACAACAAATTCGTACAACCGAAGTCATCTACCATGGGGCTAAGAATAATTAAGAGAAAAAGAAGGCGCTGGCTGAGTCAGTGGGATCGTCGGTTCGAATCTTACTGAAAGAAGTCTGATGAGGAAATGTGGTGATTTCCGAAATAGCTATCACTTCTACCGTTTTTTTTCAAATTATTGTTGCTTTTCCACAATAAGTTTTCATTAAAAACGGCGTCGAGCTCAATAAAAATTGTTGAATATAATTGTCATAAGGCCATAAAATAACAAAAACAAATAACTTAAGGACGAGCACACCTAAAAAGTTAAACATTCTAATAATAGAAATATTAACAAAATCCAACAAAACCAGCAACACATGATCAAGTGAATTGCAGCGGAATAGCTGCGCTTGATTGTAGTTGGCTTAGCATGTGAAAATAGTGGAAATAAGCAACAAGAATTAATAAGGCGAACTTAGCACAGTGCGTAGGCAACTGGCTGAGTCAGTGGGATCGTCGGTTCAAATCCTACTGAAAGAAGTCTGATGAGGAAATGTGGCGATTTCCGAAATAGGTATCACTTCTACCATTTTTATACCCGAGCGCACTTGTGCACAAGGGTATTATAACATTGTTCACATAACGGTTGTTTATAACAGGCAAAACGAATCTAGATAGATATAGACAAATATATACATAAATGATCAGAATGAAAAGAGAAATCGATTAAGCGGTGACTCTCTGTCCGTCCGTCCGTCCGTCTGTGCACACGATAACTCGAGTAAAAATTGAGATATCTTAACGAAACTTGGTAAGTGGACTTCTTTTAGGCGTAGGACGGATGGTATTGAATGGGCGAAATCGGACAATAACCATGCCCACCTCCCATATAACGGTAATTTTCAGAAATACGAAAAGTGCGATATTTTAGTAACTACTGAAGATAATTCACTCAAAATTGATATTTACAACGAGTTTTAGACGAAAAATATGAATATTAAAACATTTTGGCAAGTGGGCGTATGGTTACATGTGTATATCTTGGTAACCGCTGCACCAATTTCTTCCAAACTTGGCGCGGTTGTTGGGTTTTTAAAATCGGACAATAACCACGCCAACATCCCATATAACGGTAATTTAGAAAAATACGAAATCCTCGATAAATCAGTAAATATTAAAGATAATTTTTTCAAAATTGAGGGTTGCAACAACTCTTGACAAAGAAATATGCTTGTGGTAAAATTTTGGAAAATGGGCGTGGCACCGCCCTCTTATGATCATATATATGTATCTCGCTGACCGTTCGTACCAAACTCGGTACGGTTATTGTGCTTTCCACACAAAAGCAAACCGTTGAAAATTGTTGAAATCGGACTAAAATTACGGATGCTTTTCATATAACGGTAAATTTCTGAAATGCTTGAAATTTCAATATTTCGAAATTTAAGGACGCTAATTTACTTAAAATTTATACACCCCGGCTTATCATGTAGCGGTAGCTTTCGGAAAGGTGGAAAACATATATTTAAAACTTGCGCCGGGTATTTAGTGTTCGGCTCCACCCGAACTTAGACTTTCTTACTTGTTTCAAGTTATTGTTGCTTTTCCACAATATGTTTTCATTAAAAACGAGCTCAATAAAAATTGTTGAATAGTAGTATTTACTTTTAAATGCGCACAAACTTGAAAAATATTAGATGATTGTTTTTTTAAATACAATTTATAAAATTTCGTTTTGATTTCGACACTGGAAATATTGTTATTATAAAGTTTTAAACATAATTTTAAAGATATTTAAAACTTAAAAAAAATACTGCAGAAAACAATGTGCTTGAATTTGTTTACATCTTCGTTAGCACATTCGTGTGCAGACTGAAAAAATGGCGAAAAATATTATCCGAATGGTAAGTTTGCTTCGATTTTTCTTTTATTTCTAATTAAATTAATGAAATTAGTTATTATGCTGCAATTACCAATAGGCAACTATTAATAGACTACCTCAGGCGTTCCAAAAAAAATTCCCGGCCACCTACTCTTAAAATAAGAAAACACAATGCAAATTTTATGCATTGAGGAATGAAATTGTTTTGATGATTTCATTATTTCCTTTAAGTTTGACGGTTAAAAGCTTGCTTCTGTATTTGTTTTTTTATGCAAGCATTTGTTGAAAAATATATGTAGATATTCTTGCTACCGACAAAAGTTGGAGATGTTTGCGCTTTCAACACATGCTTTAAAAAAAGCAAAACTTTTTTTTTTTGGCAAGCCTCTTATTTTTTCCAATTGAGCTCCTTCCTTACCTTGAAGAGGTGTGGTGGTTTCATTTAGTTTTTTAATATGTCAGAAAGGTATCCCAATCAGCCAAACGACATCAGTTAAATTTTGAACCAAAGACTGCTCTGTAAATGTGGTCTCCATCTTTTTTCTCAAATAATCTGTCTAAAATCTTTCCCCTTGAAAGCCACCGCAAAAGGTGACAGTGATCCGTACCAGGGTTGTTGCGAATATTCGCATTCTCATTCGCAATAATCAATGCGGATCTTTTGCGAATGCGAATATTGAAGGGACCGAATATAACAGTTATTTTTTTACGAAATAAACTTGGCCAAATATTTTTTTTTTTCCGAAATAAAAGTCGTTTCCGGATAATAAACAAACCTCTTATCCAAATTAAACAAGTTTGGTATCAAATGAAAGAGTACTTAAATAGCTTTAAAACTAATATGTCTAAACGAGAAAAGCCACCTATTGAAAAATATTTCAATGAAATATGTTAATTAATTACCATACAACAAACCTTGAGATTTCTTTTGTGTTACATAAATTAAAAAAAATATAAATAGAGGTGGTCACCTTCGTTCGTTAATAATAATAATAGATTGGCGCTGACATATATGTCAGTGTTTGGCCGAGCTTCTCCTCCGACTTGTGGCGGCGCCTTGATGTTGCACACAAAGAGGAGGGACCTACAGTTTTACTCCGACTCCGAACGGCGATTGTATTTTTATGAGAAAAATACACTCGGCGGTTTTGCCATTGCTTGCCGAGGGACGACCGCTGTTAAGAAAAACCCTTTTTTTATATTTTTTGCGATGTTGCTTTGACCAGGGCTTGAACCCAGGTGCTGATGAGTGAAAGCGCGCACTGCTTACCACTACACCACAGCGGTGTTCGTTATTTCTATTTAAATGCTATTTCAGTCCTCTTTCATATGATACCGAATTTGTATAATTAGGATAAGTGGTTTGTTTATTATCCGGAAAGGACTTTTATTTCGGAATAAAAAATATTTGGCCAAGTTTAACTCGTAAAAAAATAACTGTTACTTTCGGTCCCTGGAATATTGTTCAAGTGCACTGATAAAAAGTATATCTGGCCAGTCACAGAAGAAAGGATTAAAAATGAATTACAAAAACTAAAATCGAAAAACGCTGATGGCGTACAGGCACTCCAAATTCAGAAAGAACCACAAGAATGAGAATGAAGAATTCTTTGGAAAACAGCGGTGTTAGATGCTAGATTGAGAAGAAGAAAGTCAGGAGGATACATCCGAGATTTGCAGTCCCGATGCAATTCTCAAAAAAGAATGATTGCACCGCAATAAAAAAACTTAATATAACTGAAAGTCCTCTCAACTGGTGCGGCGTCAGTCGAAAATAATTTACAATTTGGTTAAGCTTCAAGTTTTGCAAGTTTGTCGCCTCGAGCGAGTAGTTATTTAGTGGCGCAGATTTCATTTACGACCCTTTAAGAAACAGACTGTGACCCGAAAAGGCAACAATATTACTTTTAATAAAAAGTTTCTATTAAACGCAATGTTCCAATTTTTAAATTCAAGCACTAAAAAACATTATAAAATCCGATAAACATTTTTACGCCGACTCCGAACGGCGATTGAATTTTTATGAGAAGCTTTTTTTCATGGCAGAAAAGGTACACCACAGCGGTCGACAGCTAGGCCAAACACTAACATATGTGTAAGCGCCAATCTATTATTATTATTATTATTAAATCACCTAATTTACTCACCTTATTATTTCTTAAAAATACTTGACATCTGCATTCGCATCCGCATCCGGGGATGTTAGCTTTTAAACATCCGCACCCGCATTCGCATCCGCGGATGTCTAAAATTCCACATTCGCAACATCCCTAATCCGTACCCATGCCTTCAGCGCCAAGTTTTAAAATGCTTGAAGCGGGCGACTCTTAGCAGAATTATTTATCTTCGCAGCGTCATCCAATACGGTTTTCAAACCTTGTGGTGGCATCTTTATAGTCGCCAGGGAATGTTGATGGATCACACAGTGGCTGCTTGTGGCGTTTTCTGCCACTTGGTGCATTCTAGACACCGCTCCTTTCATTTTTCCAACCGTTGCAGCTGCTCCATCACTGCAAATATCAACACACTTGCCCCATTTCAAACCATTTTTCTTTACAAATTTGTCTATAGCTTTAAAAATTTCGTCGCCAGTGGTGTACGTCTCAAGTACTCCGCTCATCAAAAGTTCTTCTTCGATTTTCATTGAGAATGGGTACCTCACAAACACAAGAACAACAGCAAGTCTCAACACGTCGGTACTTTCGTCAAAGCTGCAACCTAAAATTCAAAGTTTTCAATCAGCCTTATCATGAGTTTCATTTTCGCCGAACCGGTTCACTTTTCACTTTCCGTGTCCATTTATTTACTATAGGCGGATGAAAAATTTTCGGGTGAATTTTTTTTTTGGCGAAACTCAGGATAAGGCAGAATATTTTTATAAGTTCTCGACTGCCTTTGAAATTGTCTTTATTCGCTCTTTCACAGTGTGATTTTGAAGTTCCAAAAAATAAGTAACATGTACACTTGCGCGAAGTTGCTGCGCTGATTACGAGAACAGTCCAGGCAGCAAAAAATCCGAAAATTAATCCGAAAACGGGAAGAAAAGTGGATGAAATGGGGTTTTTGTCCGTTTATCGATTCCATTTTCGGACACCTTGACGATTCCTTTCCCACTAAATTGTGTGGCAGAAACCTAGGTCTAGAAAAGTACCGAAAATGGTTGTGAAAAGGATACGTTTTCGGCTGTTTTTCTGAAATTTTCCTGATTCGAGTTTTCGTTGACAAAACGTATTGGTGAGCCACATACGCTTAAGAGCGAAATACACCACACAAGCGTCTTGACAAACCAAGCGAAATATTCCTTTGCCTCGAGCCATTTGTGTTGTGTATGGAGTTTGACAAACCGCTTGAGGGAAATTTGAACAAAAATCTAAATTTTTGATTTTCTGGGCGCCATGTTGACGTTTGATCAAACCAATTGCGTTGTGTATGGTAAAACCGCCTCATTTACAACGAAATTTTCACCGAGTGAGGACGTAGGAGAGAAAATTGGAAGAAAACTAAAATTTTTTACATTATGAACCGGAAGAAAACTAAAATGCTTTGCTTGAACGAGTCATTTGCATGGTGTATGGCGAAATGGGGAAAGAAGGTTTGGATTATGTTTGACAAGCAGCTTGTCGAGCAGTAGACACAAGATAGTAAAACTTTTGCCATATACTAAAAATTAACTCTACTGCTTAGCCGCTAGCGGCACCCCTGTCATACGCTCGCGGCTCCCCAGGGTTCCGCGGCACCCACTTTGGCAAGGCCTGGACTAGCTGATTTGGGTAGACGGTAGTGCACAACAGCAACATTTACCTAACCCAAAATTTAGTCAAGCTGCTATTCCACTAAAAAGTATGCTTACGTATACATATCTCCTAAGCTACAAATATGTAGGTGCGTTCCAGATGCTTCACGATGCCACCTGGAACAGCTTCCTGTAAAAACTAGCAAATCGTGAAGTATTTGGAACGCAACTTACATTTTTTAGTATATGGCTAAGCCAAACTGGAAGGTGAAGTCATCCGAGGCGAGCGATAGTTGTTATATGAGTTAACTGACATTGTGGTACATACATTGCTACATTCTAATGGTATAAATTCGATGATGTTGAGATTAGCGAAAATGCACATTACAGCTTGTTCAGCATGTACGTGGGCTTGGGTACAAAGGAAAAGCAGCAGTCGTTGAAGGTGTGTTAATTATAGCATTTTATTTATTCATAATTGGCTTTCAGTTAAATAAAAATATATTTTCTACCATAATTTTTCAGTTGATTGTGCCTTTATATTTGTGCAATTGTTTTGGATGGATACCCTGATCCATCAATAAAATACCAGTATCCCAGCAAATTGCATCAGGTCGTTTTGCATTTAACACGTTGCAGCGATATCTCTGACAAATTCCAGAATTCAAATCAAAATGCACAACCTTCCGAATCCACACAGAGATCCAAATATAGCATTGACACATTAAGTTAAACTTTTGGCAAATAAAATTAATCTTTTGGCAAATAAATTTAATCTTTTGGCAAATCAATTTAATCTTTTGACAAATAAAATTAATCTTTTGGCAAATAAAATTAATCTTTTGGCAAATAAATTTAATCTTTTGGCAAATAAATTTAACCTTTTGGCAAATAAAATTAAGCTTTTGGAAAATAAATTTAATATTTTTGCAAATAAAATTAAACTCTACTATAGTACTAAACGGTGTTTGAAAAAGTAAGAAATACACTTAAAAAACTGCTGTTGCTGCGCTAGGAAAGCATTTTTTTTTAACTTTTGACGCTTAGTTTTACTGCGCCAATATCAAGAGTTAACCTCCTGGATAGCTGAAAAGTGTTTTTTAAAAACTTTTATTTAACTTGGTCATCCCGCGGAAATCGCGGAAATTTCCAATCGATTTTAAACTAACTTCCCGACAAGTTAGAGACTTGAAATTTTCAGCATAGTTCCAATCACGGTGACAATGCAATTTAAAATATAAATGAATTCCCCATATGGTCCAGGGGTCTTGATTCAAAGGCGGTCAAAAAATAGTAAGATTTATGGCTAACAGAGCGCAATTTTCCAAAGAACGTAAAACCACTATAAAATTGTTAAAGCTGCCGGCGCGCCTCGGCGGTAGTGTAGCAAAACTATTTGTGGCAAATTCTAGATATCAACCTAGTCTAGATATGAACCTCGTTGTAGGAAGTAGAAGACTCCAGATGTCGCCCCGCCAGTAGAAGTTAAATATTGCGCCTAAATATATGCACTATTTACATATGCTACAGCGGAAATGGACGACACGCCATTTCTTTAAATGAAATTAACTGCTGCTATATGTACATATGTGTGCATATACAAAACGTAGGCAAACATTTTTCTTGCTAGTCTTCTGTTCTCTTTCATTGCAAGTTGAATTATTTTAATATCTATTGCAAAATTTTGTACATTCCATCATTGAAATCGAGTCAAAAATAGTCATTCAAAAACTCATAAATCTACAAAGCCGTATTTTTTAAACTAAATCAACAGATCGCGACCTCTAAATGACCTTTAAAATATCTATAAAAATAGACAATAATATTTCACATAAAAACTAATAAAATTAGGGGGTAAAAAACATTTTCGATGAGCACCCTAATGTACATATGTGCACATGCACATAAATAATTTTTTTTTGTACCTGCGTTTGAAAATATATGTATTAAGGGAATTCAAGATTTATAGCATTTTAGATGTGTTTATCCCATTTGGCCATAATGCATGGTTTGGTTGAAATAAAATGGGCCAGATAGTTTGACGAATATTTGAGACCATGTTGTGACAGAACTGTTTGAAAGTGAGTAGTCAAATCAACAGAACAGAAAAACCAAAAAACACTTTTCAGCTATCCTGGAGGTCAACTCTTGATATTGGCGCAGTAAAGCTAAGCATCAAAAGTAAAAAAAAATCTTTCCTAGCACAGCAACAGCAGGTTTTTAGTGTATTTTTTACTTTTTCAAACACTGTTTAGTACTATAGTAGAGTTTAATTTTATTTGCCAAAAGATTAAATCTATTTGCCAAAAGATTAATTTTATTTGTCAAAAGATTAAATTTATTTGCCAAAATATTAAATTTATTTGCCAAAAGATTAATTTTATTTGCCAAAAGTTTAACTTAATGTGTCAATGCTATATATAGAGTGAGGAGTTAATACCATTATCGTTAGTGAAACGCGGTGATAGTAATTTTTCTTAAATTTCCATTTTTTTTTTATTTTCATTTATTTGCAGTTACATTAAGAAGCTAATAGAGGACGGAGCTGTTGGTGAGGAAGGTGTCTAGCCACTGCAGTACTGCAGCTGGGAAAATCCACATTTCGCACGTGCCCCACTAACCGAAGCATGGGAAAATTAGATTATGATATAACGACGTCGAAAAGTGGTACCAGTTAGAGATTATGAATGCTCCGATTTATATGTAAAATTTGAGTATGTAATGAAATCTGTATTCGTATGGAATAGTAACTTATGTCAAAAGGCTGGCTTGGCAGCATACCCTTGCGAGTGACTCACTGGCGCCGGGCCGTTGAAGAAATTTTGGCAAATAACGTGCAAGAAATAGTCCCGATACTAGCAAGTCAATATTCCTGTCTCATCGAAAAATTCCTTGTGTTGTAAAGAATAAAGGGAATGCCGGATTATACTAAAGCCAGCTTCCCGACATAAGCTACTATTCCATACGAACACAGAAATATAAATGTATCTAAAAGTGAATACCTCAAATCAAATTGGATTGCTTTTGCATAATATACTTAATATTGGAATCTGTTTTTGATCGTAAAAAATACAACTTGCAATCATTTAGATTATAGTTTTGAAAGAAATTGATTGCAATCGTAAATTTTATCAAAATTGTTAATAGGAACCTGCCTTAAATTTATGTTCCCCATGTAACGGTTATAAAATACGTTAAATCCGCACTATCTGTATTAACAAAAAATATAAATTGGAATATTTAAAATAAAACGATTCATTTGTCAATGTAATTGTGGCTTATTAACATTCTATTTTTAATATTTTTATTGAGCTTTATACCGACATTGAGTTGCCGGGTTACGGTTCAGTCCTTATGTATGAAAGTCTACCAAAAAAGCTGCGTGAAGTGATGACATTTGCCTCTGAGCTCAGGCGGAAGAAGCAGTTAGCGTCGGCGTTCTCCTTACGCGGGAAAGTTTTTGTGAGGCTTAAGGCAGGTGAAGAGGCTTAATTGGTGAGCAGCAAAACTGAAGTGAATGCTCTTATCGGCAATAGAGCGCAGAAATAGTAACATTAAATTTATATATGTTTGTTTGGAAATTTGTTCTTTATGCTATATTTAAATTATTGGAGTCATTTAGTTATGTATTTTTATACCCCAGCGCACTTGTGCACAAAGGTATTATAACTTTGTTCACATAACGGTTGTTTGTAACAGGCAAAACGAATCGAGATAGATATAGACAAATGTATACATAAATGATCAGAATGACAAGAGAAATCGATTAAGCGGTGACTGTCTGTCCGTCCGTCCGTCTGTCCGTCCGTCTGTGCACACGATAACTCGAGTAAACATTAAGATATCTTAACGAAACTTGGTACGTATACTTATTTCGGCCGTAGGACGAATGGTATTGAATGTGGGCAAAATCGGTCAATAACCACTCCTACCTCCCATATAACGGTAATTTTCAGAAATACGTAAACTGCGATATTTTAGTAACTACTGAAGATTATTCACTCAAAATTGGTATTTACAATAACTTTTAGACGAAAAATAAGAATATCATAAATTTTTGGAAAATGGGCGTAGCCACGCCCACTTATGGATTCATGTGTATATCTTGGTAACCGCTTCACCAATTTCTTCTAAACTTGGCACAGTTGTTGGTATGCTGTAGCCGAAAATTTTTAAAATCGGACAATAACCACGCCTACCACCCATATAACGGTAATTTGGAGAAATACGAAATCTTCGATAAATCAATAAATATTAAAGCTAATTTATTCAAAATTAATGCTTGCAACAATTCTCTACCCCGAAATACGTTTATGATAAAATTTTGGAAAATGGGCGTGACACCGCCCACTTATGATCACATATATGTATATCGGTAACCGTTCTACCAATTTGTACCAAACTCGGTATGATTATTGTGCTTGCCGCATAGAAGCAAACGGTTGAAAATTATTGGAATCAGATTAAAATTACGACCACTTAGCATATAACGGCAAATTTCAGAAATGCTTGAAACTTCAATATTTCGAAATTTAAGGACGCTAATTTACTCAGAATTGATACACACCGGCTTACCATGTAGCGGTAGCTTTCGGAAAGGTGAAAATCATATATTTAATACTTGCGCCGGGTATTTAATGTTCGGCTCCGCCCGAACTTAGACTTTCTTACTTGTTTTTTTCTTTCTCTTTGCGGCCAATTCTCTTAAGTAGTTATTTGGTTACCTTTTTGTTTCTATGTTTCAGGCTGTTTTTCTTGACTTATTGTAATTTCCATTGTTCTCATTATTCCTTTTTTTCTTGTTTATTTTTAACTTATCGCAATCACATCTTTGACATGCATCTGTGTTTCTGTTATGTTTTTCATGTATTTAATGTCACTTTTAGTTGTTCCTTCAACAGCTCAGTGTGATGGATTTAAAGCCCTGAGGGAAATCCGCCTTCAGCATTAATGAAAACCAATAGGTATTAATAGATATTTAGTGCAAGCAAAATAATGGTCTTAAAGTAGTGCATTTTAATGCGCGGAGCCTGAACAGCGAAAAACTGGATTAACTTGGTTTAATACTGATGTTTCTGATTTTTACTATTGTATACCAAACTAGAGTCTTACACGTGTTGATCGAACAACAAAAAAAGGGGGAGGGGTTGCAGTCTATTGTAAATCCACCCTGAAAATCAGTGTTTTAGCAACATCAGAAAACACTGATACAGAATTCATTATTGCCGAAATTTCAGACAATGTAACAAAAATACTAGTGTCCTGTGTATACAACCCTCATAGATGTTGCATGTTACGATTCGTTTTTTGTTGAGGTGTCTTTGTTTATTATTGAGTATGGGCGTTTTGTTATATGTGGTGACTTCAATGTCAATTTGCTTATGAATGACTCATATGCCAATAAACTACTGGATCATGTATCTGCTGCAGGTCTTGCTGTAGTTAACAAATTCATACCAACAAGATTTGCGCACAATTCATGTCCTAGTTTGTTAGACCTCGTTATCACGTCAAGCCTCGACCATATTCTTAAATTTTACCAAATAAGTTTTATCTCCGACCACGACCTAATATTTTTTGCACTAGATATAACGTTTAATTGTCCTGCTGATAGTGTTACTTCTATGTATCGTGATTTTAAGTCTGTAAATGTTAATGATCTGACTGATGATCTGTTAAGTGTTGACTGGGATGCATGCTGGTTTGTTGAGTCGGTAGATGCCAAACTTGCCTTTTTAAATAAAACTATGTCTGAATTATTTGAGGTCCATGTTCCTCTTCGTACTGTTCGCGTTTTGAATAGCTCTTGTCCGTGGTATAATAGTAATGTCAGATCAGCTATAAAAGCTCGTAATAGATTATATGCGAAATGGAAAAGAACCAACATGGACTTCGCTTGGTCGCAATACAAACTTGGCCGAAAAAAAGCTACCACCATTGCAAGACAAGCGATACGGTTGTATTGTAACTCCAAGTGGAACCCATCACTACCATCAAAAGACTTATGGCGCAATTTGGGAAACCTTAATGTGCATGGAAAACATAAAACTGAGTGTAAAATTGACCCTAACATTCTAAATGAATATTTTATAGGCGCCTGCAAAAGCCGCGACAGTTCTCTAACTCAAAACTTCAATAGCCATTTTGCACTGAGAGAAAAGTTTCAATTTAATGGAGTTACAGAAGCAGAAGTTATGAAGTCAATTATGAGCGTCAAGTCTAATGCTATTGGTGAGGATGGTATATCCTTGAAGTTTGTAAAACTTGTGCTGCCATTCATTCTAGGAACTCTCACACATATAATCAATCACTGCTTCACAACTTCGTGTTTTCCAACGGAGTGGAAAAAAGCTGTGATTGTTCCTGTCGCTAAAAAGAATACCGCCTCTGAACCTAGTGACTACAGGCCAATAAGCATTTTGCCAGTATTCTCAAAAGTGTGTGAGTCTTTGATGGCAGAGCAAATTTCATCATTCGTTCAAGAAAATAATCTTTTATCTCCGTTGCAGTCAGGATTTAGACCAAAGCATAGCTGCTCTACAGCTATGTTGAAAATACTTGACGACATAAGAATACAGTTTGACAAAGGTGACTTAACTCTTCTCTGCCTTCTTGATTTTACTAAGGCATTTGATTTAGTAAATCAAGACTGCTTTGTACAAAGCTTAAATATTATTTTGCATTCCCCGATAGCTCTGCTAAACTTATGACCAGCTACCTTGGGGGAAGAAGTAAAAAGTGATGTGCAAATCTGCGTCATCAAAATCTTGTATTGTTGCCTCCGGTGTGCCCCAAGGCTCCGTGCTTGGTCCCCTTTTGTTTAGTCTTTTTGTCAATGATGTATTTTCTGTTTGTCAGTATGTTAATGTCCATGCCTATGCTCATGGGCGTAGCCAGAACGAGATTTAGGGGGGGGCGCCTATACAAAAAAAAATCAAAACCAATAATTACTTACTAAAAAATTGTTTATTATAGCTTAAACTTATTGTAACCATTTGTTGTACAAAAAACAAATGAAGAGAAGTTCACAAAAGTTGATATAAAACTATTCGTCGATTTAAATTGTTAACTTTTTACTGAGCATCTTTATTTTACGAGGAGGAAGCATCGAAAGCCTAACCCCGTCAGTGTGAGACTTTAACCCAAACTAAACTTCCTACCCAACTAAACTTCCCCTCCCGGTACCACCGTCAAGGATTTCGTCGGGATTATAACACTGTGTGACTGATAAGGTTATAGATTATCTTCTTCTTCTTCTTCTTATTTGGCGCTATAACCTAAACAGCGATGTTGGCCAACTGACGCCAATTGGAAATGCCAAGTGAAGCCAGAATACGGTGTCTATTCGAACGACATGGTCAAGCCAGTTGAGCCGCTGTATTTTAATTCGCCATATACCAGCACGGGCATGATGATTGACTTATATTGTGGTTTTCGTACGTCGAGAGAGGACTTTACTCCTGAATTGCCTACTCAGTCCAAAGCCAGTACTTGTTGGCAAGATCGATTCTGCGTTGGATTTCCATGCTGACATTATTATTTGTGTTAATGCTGGTTCCCAAGTAAACGAAATTATCTACTTTCTCGAAATTGTAACTATCAACAGTGGAAACCTTGGCGCCCACAACAAGGTGCGAGTATGCTGACTGTTTGTTTGATGACAGGATATACTTCGTCTTGTCCTCGTTTACCACCAGACCCATTCGCTTTGCTTCCTTATCCAACTTGGAAAAGCCAGGACAGACTTCGCAGTTTTT
>NW_023458797.1:62325-63378 GCF_013731165.1 Rhagoletis pomonella | reverse complement strand
ATTTTTGTTACATTGTCTGAAATTTCGGCAATAATGAATTCTGTATCGGTGTTTTTTGATGTTGCTAAAACACTGATTTTCAGGGTGGATTTACAATAGATTGCAACCCCTCCCCCTTTTTTTGTTGTTCGATCAACACGTGTAAGACTCTAGTTTGGTATACAATAGTAAAAATCTGAAACATCAGTATTAAACCAAGTTTCTGAGACGCAAATGACATCTATATCCGATTCACCAAATATATCCCTAACATAATCCAGTTTTTCGCTGTTCAGGCTCCGCGCATTATAATGCACTACTTTAAGACCATTATATTGCTTGCACTAAATATCTATTAATACCTATTGGCTTTCATTAATGCTGAAGGCGGATTTCCTACAGGGCTTTAAATCCATCACACTGAGCTGTTGAAGGAACAACTAAAAGTGACATTAAATACATGAAAAACATAACAGAAACACAGATGCATGTCAAAGATGTGATTGCAATAAGTTAAAATAAACAAGAAAAAAAGGAATAATGAGAACAATGGAAATTACAATAAGTCAAGAAAAACAGCCTGAAGCATAGAAACAAAAAGGTAACCAAATAACTACTTAAGAGAATTGGCCGCAAAGAGAAAGAAAAAAAATACATAACTAAAGGACTCCAATAACTTAAATATAGCATAAAGAACAAATTTCCAGACAAACATATATAAATTTAATGTTACTATTTCTGCGCTCTATTGCCGATAAGAGCATTCACTTCAGTTTTGCTGCTCACCAATTAAGCCTCTTCGCCTGCCTTAAACCTCACAAAAACTTTCCCGCGTAAGGAGAACGCCGACGCTAACTGCTTCTTCCGCCTGAGCTCAGAGGCAAATGTCATCACTTCACGCAGCTTTTTTGGTAGACTTTCATGCATAAGGACTGAACCGTAACCCGGCAACTCAATTTCGGTATAAAACTTAATAAAAATTTCCTTTTTGGTTGTTGTTGTTTCCGACAGGGTGGGTGTATGATATTTATGGAACGAATTTCCGTCATCCCTTGTCAAATTTGGTTTGGAGAC
>NW_023458797.1:58834-62225 GCF_013731165.1 Rhagoletis pomonella | reverse complement strand
GATACAGAATTCATTATTGCCGAAATTTCAGACAATGTAACAAAAATACTAGTGTCCTGTGTATACAACCCTCATAGATGTTGCATGTTACGATTCGTTTTTTGTTGAGGTGTCTTTGTTTATTATTGAGTATGGGCGTTTTGTTATATGTGGTGACTTCAATGTCAATTTTCTTATGAATGACTCATATGCCAATAAACTACTGGATCATGCTGCAGGTCTTGCTGTAGTTAACAAATTCATACCAACAAGATTTGCGCACAATTCATGTCCTAGTTTGTTAGACCTCATTATTACGTCAAGCCTCGACCATATTATTAAATTTGACCAAATAAGTTTTATCTCCGACCACGACCTAATATTTTTTGCACTAGATATAACGTTTAATTGTCCTGCTGATAGTGTTACTTCTATGTATCGTGATTTTAAGTCAGTAAATGTTAATGATCTGACTGATGATCTGTTAAGTGTTGACTGGGATGCATGCTGGTTTGTTGAGTCGGTAGATGCCAAACTTCCCTCCCTTCCTCTTCGTACTGTTCGCGTTTTGAATAGCTCTTGTCCGTGGTATAATAGTAATGTCAGATCAGCTATAAAAGCTCGTAATAGATTATATGCGAAATGGAAAAGAACCAACATGGACTTCGCTTGGTCGCAATACAAACTTGCCCGAAAAAAAGCTACCACCATTGCAAGACAAGCGATACGGTTGTATTCTAACTCCAAGTTGAACCCATCACTACCATCAAAAGACTTATGGCGCAATTTGGGAAACCTTAATGTGCATGGAAAACATAAAACTGAGTGTAAAATTGACCCTAACATTCTAAATGAATATTTTATTGGCGCCTGCAAAAGCCGCGACAGTTCTCTAACTCAAAACTTAAATAGCCATTTTGCACTGAGAGAAAAGTTTCAATTTAATGGAGTTACAGAAGCAGAAGTTGTGAAGTCAATTATGAGCGTCAAGTCTAATGCTATTGGTGAGGATGGTATATCCTTGAAGTTTGTGAAACTTGTGCTGCCATTCATTCCAGGAACTCTCACACATATAATCAATCACTGCTTCACAACTTCGTGTTTTCCAACGGAGTGGAAAAAAGCTGTGATTATTCCTGTCGCTAAAAAGAATACCGCCTCTGAACCTAGCTACTACAGGCCAATTAGCATTTTGCCAGTATTCTCAAAAGTGTGTGAGTCTTTGATGGCAGAGCAAATTTCATCATTCGTTCAAGAAAATAATCTTTTATCACCGTTGCAGTCAGGATTTAGACCAAAGCATAGCTGCTCTACGTTGAAAATACTTGACGACATAAGAATACAGTTTGACAAAGGTGACTTAACTCTTCTCTGCCTTCTTGATTTTACTAAGGCGTTTGATTTAGTAAATCATGACTGCTTTGTACAAAGCTTAAATATTATTTTGGATTCTCCGATAGCTCTGCTAAACTTATGACCAGCTACCTTGAGGGAAGAAGTAAAAAGGTGATGTGCAAATCTGCGTCATCAAAATCTTGTATTGTTGCCTCCGGTGTGCCGCAAGGCTCCGTGCTTGGTCCCCTTTTGTTTAGTCTTTTTGTCAATGATGTATTTTCTGTTTGTCAGTATGTTAATGTCCATGCCTATGCTCATGGGCGTAGCCAGGGGGGGCCTATACAAAAAAAAAATCAAAACCAATAATTACTTCCTAAAAAATTGTTTATTATAGCTTAAACTTATTGTAACCATTTGTTGTACAAAAAACAAATGAACAGAAGTTCACAAAAGTTGATATAAAACTATTCGTCGATTTAAATTGTTAACTTTTTACTGAGCATGTTTATTTTACGAGGAGGAAGAATCGAAAGCCTAACCCCGTCAGTGTGAGACTACTAAACTTCCTACCGTCATGTACCGTTCCCCTCCCGGTACCACCATCAAGGATTTCGTCGGGATTATAACACTGTGTGACTGATAAGGTTATAGATTCTCTTCTTCTTCTTCTTATTTGGCGCTGTAACCACCAAAGCGATTTTGGCCAACTGACACCAATTGGAAATGCCAAGTGAAGCCAGAATACGTTCAGAGGTGGGCGTCGGTGTCCATTAGAACGACATGGTCAAGCCAGTTGAGCCGCTGTATTTTAATTCGCCATATACCAGCACGGGCATGACGATTGACTTATATTGTGCTTTTCGTACGTCGAGAGAGGACTTTACTCCTGAATTGCCTACTCAGTCCAAAGCCAGTACTTGTTGGCAAGATCGATTCTGCGTTGGATTTCCATGCTGACATTATTATTTGTGTTAATGCTGGTTCCCAAGTAAACATTCTCGAAATTGTAACTGTCAACAGTGGAAACCTTGGCACCCACGCCAAGGCGCGAGTATGCTGACTGTTTGTTTGATGACAGGAGATACTTCGTCTTGTCCTCGTTTACCACCAGACCCATTCGCTTTGCTTCCTTGTCCAACTTGGAAAAGCCAGGACAGACTTCGCAGTTTTTCTTACCGATGATGTTAGTGTCATCGGCACAAGCCAGCAATTGTACGCTCTTGTAGTAAATTGTTCCTGAGTGGTTCAGTTCTGCAGATCTTATTATCTTCTCCAACATCAGATTAAAGAAGTCCCATGCTGGGGGTATTGCTCAACGTCATTTTTCACAGCCGTATGAGTTTTGAGGGGATGCCAAATTCAGACATAGCGGCATATAGGAAACTCCTTTTAGTGCTGTCGAAAGCGGCTTTAAAGTCGACAAATAGGTGGTGAGTGCCGATCCTTTTCTCGCGGGTATTTTCCAAGATTTGGCGTATTGTGAATGTTGATTATATAGAAAAACGTTATATGAACAGATTAAAGGAATTGTAATTTTTAATTTTTTTAAATTTGTTTGAGCAAATCGGACTAGTGGTTCTCGAGTTATGTCAAAAAAAGACCACCAAAGGTGACAATTTCCCCTATATGATAGTTATATATATATCTCGATTCCTAGACGTGACCCAGCGAAACGCCGGGACACGTATAACTTGTTTTTGACCGATATAACATTTCCCGTTGGTTTCATCCCATCCCGAATTTCACTGTCGCATAGTGTAATCATTGCTTTGCAGCGAAATATCTACTATTAAATTATATACATAGGTATGTATAAATATGAGGACGTATTGAACATTTTGAGTATGCAGATTTTTTATGCTGGTATATTCATTTATGCTAAATATATTACTTGATTTTGTCACACTTAAGAAGAAACGTCATGGCTGTTCACCCAACCGGTCTATAGTTTTATCAATAATCTCAGATTGGTTGTACAGTTATTGGACAGTTGTACAGTTATTGGAGTTAAGGCTAAGTGTATTTATATCTGTTTAGGTCCGCGACCTAAATATATTGCACCACCCTAATCCGCGTT
>NW_023458797.1:53490-58734 GCF_013731165.1 Rhagoletis pomonella | reverse complement strand
GCGTAAATAATATCTGAGCATAATTTACCTTTTACAGTATTAGATTACTTAAATTTGCTCTTAAAACAGTCAATAACAGACTCAGAAATTGTAAAAAAAATGAGTATTGACAGGAAAAAATCCGAAAAAATTATTAACACCGTAACGGCTCCCGAAAACGTAAAATCTATATCTAGCTTTTGTCAGAAAAATTACTATTCAGTAGTAATAGACGAGAGCACAGATGTGTCAGTTTCAAAAAATCTTGCCGTAGTGATAAGAATGTACCAGACAAGATGTATTGATAGACATTTAGGGCCCTTTTCAATTACTGATTGCACAGCACAGGGAATTTTCAAGAAAATAATTCACATTTTGGAAAATCATTCAATTCCCCTGGAAAACATGATATCAATGACTTCAGACAACTGTAATGTGATGAAAAGTTGCCAAGAAAAATTGAAACGGGTTGTTCCTAATCTATTCACTCATGGCTGTGTTTGCCACAACATAAATTTAGTATCTGCCGCAGCTTTTAAAAAAATGCCATTTGAAATTGATCAATTTATAAGGCTTTTAAACTTTCATTTTTGCAACAGTTCGAACAGAAGAGAAGAATTCAAACAGTTTCAAGAATATTTCGGGACCGAGCTCCACGTCATTCTGAAATTTTCCGCGATGGTTATCTAGGCAGTCGTGTATTGAAAGTTTTGGAGCAGTGGGACTCTTTAAAGTTTTACGCTTTCAGATTTTGAAACAAATTTTAAAAATAAAATAGAAAGCCAGAATATTCAGTTCATAGCTTCAGTGCATTGTGTACAAATACAAGTGAATAGACGTCATCCTGGGCCACAGCTGCGATCATCTGTTTTTTAGAGTTGCTTACTTTGGTCAAAACTGTGCCTTTTTGACC
Organism: Rhagoletis pomonella; assembly: GCF_013731165.1. Classification (NCBI taxonomy): domain Eukaryota; kingdom Metazoa; phylum Arthropoda; class Insecta; order Diptera; family Tephritidae; genus Rhagoletis; species Rhagoletis pomonella. The sequence goes on along the minus strand of NW_023458797.1, from coordinate 57,842 downwards.
TGAGTTGCATTAAAAAGTCTCACAAAACTTAGTACTATTTGTTGTTCAAATGGTAACATATATGCCCAAAAACTTGGAAAATATTAGATGATTGTTTTCTAAAAATGCTATTTATAAAATTTCCTATTGATTTCAACTTTACACTTTTTTTGTGACTTTTTTCACATATGTTTTAAGATTTTAAATTTTTTAAAAAGTACGGTAGAATGCAACAATGTGCTTGAATTTGTTTACATTTTCGTCAGCAGACTCGAAAAATGGCGAACGGATATCAAAATACTGATTCAAAATATACAGCTTTCACTGGACACACAAATTGGGTGTGCGCAGCAAAATTCAGCCCTAACGGCCAGTTAACTGCATCTGGCGGCCACAAGTTAAGAATTTGCGATACATCTTCAGGCGAATGTGTGCAAACGTTCACCCGGGGAAAAGGCATGGGACGAAAGCTGGCATGGCATCCAGACGGTAATCTGGTGGCTTTAGCATTAAGTTGTAACCGCGTTAAGATATTTGACATAGCCTAAGGCGAGCTAATACAGTTGTATCAAGTGCATTCGACGCCGGAGAATGATGTTGCATTTCACCCAGGTGGAAACTAGAGTTGTCAAACTATCGATGGCACTATCGATAGTATCGATAGTTTCAATTTTTTTAGACTATCAATACTCCTTGATAGTTTTTTCTTATACTATCAAAAATATCGATAGTTTAGTGGACTATCGATCATCTCTACCAATTATTTTGAAATTATTTGAATTGGAATTAAAAATTTTGTTTTTAGTGCGATGCCGACGTCATATTCAAATATGCACGCATTTAGGGCAAAATACATACATATGTTAATCGTAAATCCTGTTTTATTTGTATAACTTGTATTTGTTTTTGAACTTTCTAAAAAGAGAAGTATTTTGGCAAAGCAGTTACTTAATTTTGAGTGATTATAAATTTTAGAAGATAATATTTATTTCACTAAGATCCTGTAAAAACAAAGCAACCTAACTGATTTCGCGCTATCCATAGTGCTATCGATAGTTTTGTTTTTTTCGAGACTATCGTGAATATTGATAGTTTTTCTGAAAACTATCAAAACTATCGATGGTGTGACTATCGATAGTTTGACACCTCTAGGGGAAACTTCTTGGTGACTTGCGGCGATGACGATACAATAACATTGCTTGGTTTATTAGAAGGTCGACCAATTTATACACGGTAGTAGTGCACTTTAGCGGAACCAGGTCAAAATTGACGGGAAAATTATACACTAACTGGCCATACTGACAAAGTTTGCGCCATCGGTTTCTCGACATGGTAGACATTTTGCTTCCGCGAGCGAGGATCGACAGGTAATTTCTGCTTTGTGTGTGAAAAAACTATATAATATACATTTTTTTGCCCTATATTCAACAGTTGCTCGTTTGGTAATCTAATTTGCATACATTTGATACCAATAGCTTTCGCAACAAACAAGCCAGTTCTCAAAGAGTCCAAATTGATTTTAGTCATGCAACAGCTCCACATAACTCCGCCATAGACACACCAGTTGCTGGAGTACCAAAAAGCTGTGATGACAGTATTTTAATTGATCCACGACAATCGGTGGCATATGGAATACGTGACGGAAATTTTCTGGTGTTGATAGCCAATATACTACAAGAGTGAAACGCTACAAGTGAAACGCTGTGATAGTAATTTTTCTTAAATTTCCATTTTTATTTGCAGTTAAATTAAGAAGCTAATAGAGGGCAGAGCTGTTGGTGAGGAAGGTGTCGAGTTACTGCAGTACTGCAACTGGGAAAATCCACATTTCGCCTGTGCCGCACTCGTATGGAATAGTAGCTTATGTCAAAAGGCTGGTTTAATATAATGCGGCATTCGCAGCATACCCTCACTGGCGCTGAGCCGTTGAAGAAATTTTGGCAAATAATCGTGCAAGAAATAGTTCCGATACTAGCAAGTCCATATTCTTGTTAAGGGTCATCGAAAAATTCCTTGTGTTGTAAATAATAAAGGGAATGCCGGATTATACTAAAGCCAGCTTCCCCACATAAACTACTATTCCATATGAACACAGAAATATAAATGTATCTAAAACTGAATAACTCAAATCAATTTGGATTGTATTTGCATAATATACCTAATATTGGAATCTGTTTTGATCGTATAAATAAAACTTGCAATCATTTAGATTATAGTTTTGAAAGAAATTGATTGCAATCGTAAATTATGTAAAAATAGTTAATAGCAATCTGCCTTAAATTTATGTTCCACATGTAACGGTTATAAAATACGTTAAATCCGCACTATCTGCATTAACAAAAAATATACATTGGAAATTTAAAATAAAACGATTCATATTTATTTTCTAATAAGAATTGTCTCTTAATTGAAAGTACTTAATATTAATAAAATGTAGAGGTTAATGTTTAAAAATGAATTCGCAATATGTCCGCAGCTCAGGTTGATTTGGAGAAATCCGTTTAAATTTTTCTGCTTGAATATAGGATAGGTAGGGTTGCATACAAATGGTAGTTGCGTAAATATTTAAAATATGTTAGTTCATTCAATATTTACATCTAGGCCAATAAATAATAACAAATATAGCCGAAAAAAAACAAAGTTTCGATTAAAACGAGTTTTTATAACCCCCCCATAAAATTCCGATTAATTTTAAATACCAAAAAATAACGATATTCTTTCATGGAGAAGTAATTTTTTTCATATACCTTGTTTATACCTACACAAGAACCGCATTAGCAAAAAACCGATCGGACTCAACATATATTTCTTTACAGCATTTATACCCCTGTCTTTATAGCGCACTCAATAAAGTCCTATTCAAAAGTAAACAAAATCTGCTATTTTTAAACGACATTTTTTCAATAAACAGTTTGCGCAGTTGACCGAAATGGAAACAAACAATAATTGTAATTTATTATAACAATAATTCGAATTTAAAACGGTCTGTATAAAGAAAACCAGCCCATTGTCACTTCACTTCAAATGAGTGATGCGTTTATACTTGTTTTCTTACTAATGTGAGAAACAAAAAACCGATTTAAAACAAATAGAAGTCAACACACTTTTCAATTTCAACGCGTTTTGAAATTTAGTTTATGCATCCGTTTTGAATCACAGCGAACTGGGTCAAAGCGCCTTATGTGTCGGTATAAACAAGGTAATAGAGCCTTTTGATTCTTAACAACATACATTAGACATTTTATTTAACTCTTGAAATGGTAACAATTACTATGCGCAAAAAGTTACAATACATAAAATTTTTGTTTTATAAAAATAAATTTTTTTAATTTCACTTTAATTTAGACAGTGGAAATATTTTCATTTTAAAAATGTATCACATATTTTTGAAGATTTTCAAAGCTTTCAAACAATACTGCAGAACACAACAATGAGCCTTAGGAATAATAAATAATCAATTGCTTTTTCTTAAAAATTCAGACCTTTTACTCGATTTGTTCAAACAAATTTAAATAAAAGGTTTGAAATTTAAAGAAAAAGCAATCGCTTATTTTTGAATTATGTTATATACTTATTTTCTGTCTCAAAATGGCTTCTCGGCTATGTGGTGGAGTAAATTGGAAAACAAAAAACAAAAACATTTGAATAGAAATTTGTTTAAGAAACCGATTTAGTTAATAACACCAGGCCAATAACCTAAATCATCAAACAAACCAACATTCGTTTGCGAATGCGGAAAACATCGTCCTAATTGCACGTTTGCCCCCAATTTTTTTTATTAATAATTGAATAAATTTAATTTAGTTTATTTCTACTTTCCGAAAATTTCAAATGGTGCTGATTGCTGCAAGGATTATTTAGCGATTTGGAGCATAATAAACACAATATATGCACATACATATGTATTATTTCACAGATATTAGGGTCAGCTTAGAAATACGTCACCAAAATTATGTAAAATTTATGTAGGAATTATTTTTATTTATAACGTAAAAGCGCTATCTGATTTCCCCTAAAGTTAACCCATTTTATTTACTCACACTTTGTCTTTCGTGAAAATATATATTTTATTTCAAATTTTCAGATATGTACATATATTTTAAAGTTTTTGCTTTAATTTTTGTCTCCTTTTAATATTTAATTAGACACGTTAAGATTAAAAGAAGCTTAAAACGAAATAGCACAGCAACCCTTTTTTGTTCATCTTGAGCACACAAAACCCTCTTTTGTTAAAATTCGGCGCTGCACAAAATCCTGGCTTTTATATTTTCCATCAAAATACCACTTCGCAACCCTGGATTTTCCCGAAGTGTTTCATTCGGGTCGTAGTTTTGCAACTTCGAGCCATTCGGTGTTGTATGCCATATTGGCTG
>NW_023458797.1:49950-53480 GCF_013731165.1 Rhagoletis pomonella | reverse complement strand
TTTTTTTCAATTTTGAAATTTTAGCAAAAGTCATTATAAACAATTTATGAGATTGAATACGAAAAACGTGGAGCGCATGTAATACAAAGCATTCGATTTAATTGGCAATAGTCAAACTACATAACATAGACCTAAAATTTCTACAGAGAAAGTACAAATTTGAGATCGATTTTACGCGTATATACTCTTCATACCAATTCAGTTCATTACATGCGCCCCACGCTTTTCATAAGATGGGATATATAGGTTACGTTTAATATGAATACGTTTTGTTTTTGTAAACCTGTGATATTAAAACATAAATAGTGGTTGCCATATGTTAAAAAATTCAATATCTAAAGAGCCATATGGTTGCTCAAAAATACTTTTTAGCACATTAGCCAAAAATATTGTAAAGAACATTTTGACAAATAAACGTGATAAAAATCACAACATGAAATTAAAAAAAAAAAATATTAAAAAAGTTTTAAAAAAGTTTAAAACAATAAGAATTGTTAAACAAATTTCCTACCATCTTTTAGAAAACAATTTACTCTTTTCGTACCCACAAAGTTTCATGAAAATCATATGAATACTTGGTCGCAATAATAACAAAAATAAGATCCATAAATACTAAATTAAAAAAAAAAAATATATATAAAAAAAACTTATACTGGCGAAATATTTTGGTGATGTATTTGTGGATACTCAAGCTAAGAAATGCAAATACTTATTGCAATATTCGTTACTTTGTGAAAATGAGGGGGCCACTTTAGGAATTTTTTCTGTTTTAAAACGGAGAAAAGAGAGTGTCAAACCAAAACGTGAAAAATTTCTTATGCACGGTTGCAAGTTTCAAGTCGCTAGAAATTACCGTTGATTTCTTAGATTTTTTTGTGGAGGGTGTTGCGCATTTTCTTCCATATAACGTGTGATCTAAATCTATTTTCATATGGAAGAAAATGCGCAACACCCTCCACAGAAAAACATCTAAAAAATCAACGGTAATTTCTAGCGACTTGAAACTTCCACTTTGTTCTACTAAAATTGAACGGGCTACCTACAAAACATACATACTCGAATATTTTCTAGAAATTCTGAATAAAAATTATGAAATTGTGATGAAAATTGTGTGAATTTTATATAAAGTGTGATTTATATGGTTTATGTTATAGAATAAACTATATTTTCATAAATAATTAATGAAAAATTTTTTCATGAAAATAATTGTGGATATTATATTAGAACAAGGTGTAAATTTACATTTGACACTGACTGAACATGTATTTTTATTACTGAAACTGCTATATACACATATACATATTAAATGTAGGTAAAACATACATACTCGAATCTTTTCTAGAAATTCTAAATAAAAATTTTGATATTTTGATGAAAAGTGTTTGAAAAAGTGTGAAACTTTGATTTATATGGTTAATGTTATAGAATGAACATTATTTTCATAAAAAATTAATAAAATTTATTAGAACAGGGTGTACACTTGCATTTGACACTGACTGTATGTAATATGAATTTTATTTTACCTTTAAGTAGGGCAATTTCATCTCTCAAATGCTTATTGTCATTGCGTATTTCTGTTATTTCATTGCATATAGCTGCTAAAAAGACTAGAAGTAGAGAAAAAATCATATGTGTAAGCTTTGGTTTATTGTAAAATCTAAAAATCTCAGTCATTACCTTTTATTTCTTCAATTCCCTTTTGCTGAAGATTCTGTAAGTTTTCATTATTGCTGGATTTTCTTTTCTTAGAAAGAATTTTTTCGGCCATAGTTTTTTGTTATTGTATTTTTTTGATGATATAATTTTGAGCTGAACTACAATATTTTATGCTAGTGAAAACTGCGTATACGAAAACTTTTATTTTTAAGAAATCAGTTTCTTTTTATAGTTTATTCAGTTATAAGTTATTCACATTAAAGGCAAGTGTGTACAAGTGGAACAAGAAGTGCACGATTTTTGTAAGGAAGATAGACTAATTTATTGAAAATTTTATCTACCTCAAACATTTCCTCAGCGCCACATAAATTCGGGTCAATTAAAGCAATCCCCAGGTGTAAAGATGAAACAGGCTCTGTGGAAAAATCTTCCGGGTTAAGCATTCGCTTACCTTTAAAATGTCCGTCCTCGTAAATTTCAATAATTTTCACGGGAGTATATGTTTCAATTGAGCAGAAGTTGTCAGGAAAAATGGGACGGAAAATAGCAGTAGGTGAGCAAAACATTATCACTCCATTTGCACATTTTTTAAACCCTTGAGAGGATTTTTTATATTTCAATGGTGTATTAAAAAACCTATTATGTAGCTGCTGTGGAATATGCTGCGGTTTTTTAATATTTTTTTTAAGGGTTTTATTGTAATTTTCAAAGTCATAAGCTGTGAAAGTATCAAGACAAGCAAAATTTCTAACTGAATCTGCAAGTTTTCTATATTTGAGCGGTAGTTTTTTGACAAAGAAGCATCCTATATGCGCACAGTAACAGAAGGAAATGATAAAATATTTCTTCTGACAAAAATTCTTTAAAAACAACTAGGCTTGTGTACAAAGCGAACTGTCTAAACTCCACTGCTTTCCATCGAAGCAACTCATCAAAAGACCTTGGCTTTCTTGCAAATTCTTTTGAAATATAAGGTATAAAAGATGTTAGCAAAGCCGACATTTCAATTTTTTTAACAGGTGGAATTTTTATACGACCTTTTCCATTAAAAAGCAGCACCAAAAGTTTTTTCATAACGCCTAGATCTATTAGATGCATTGCATCTAGGGGGAATTGCGTTATCATTTTAATACCTATTTCTTCTAGGCAATGTGCCATATTCATATGTGAAGGCTGATGAAAATTTTTATCACTTCTTTTTTCAAAGCTTGAATCAGTACGAAGTGCCCCAACTACAGGACTGTAGGTTGTAACATTTCTAATTCTAAAGCCGATTTGTTGACATTTACTGCATCCTGCTAATGAAGTGTGACCTTTTATACAACAAATAAATGAACGTGCAGGTGCATCACATATGAAAGATCGTATTTCAAATTTAACTGTCTTGCCGTTGCAAATAAAACCATTGCTAATGAGACTTTTAACTTCTGTTACAAAGTCATGTAAATATGAATCAACAATAAAAGGCTTTTGTTTGCCAACATAGCTTCCTATCAAAAAAACGTATTTATTGGGGATATTTACGAGGCGTCCTAATATTGGCCACAACCCAACCGAAGAGCTTTTATATAATGGCAATCCATCTATTCCTACATCCAAAATTACCTCACTGATTCTGGCTATTTCCATTTCATCTGCTAATTTATATAATTGGTTTTCAATGCCTATATGAATATATTGCCCCGGAGAAACGGTACGAATTTTCATAGCCGGATTTCTTTCCAGTAATCCGGACACACTTCTTGGCACACAAATTCCTTGCGATATTAAGATACTCAAGAGTTTCGTACAACATTTTTGGGAAGGAATAAATTCTAAGTACCAATCTTGCAATTCCTTCGTTAATGTTTTTTTATTACTTGCGCTAAAATAAT
>NW_023458797.1:48016-49940 GCF_013731165.1 Rhagoletis pomonella | reverse complement strand
GCATACATCTAATCTTGCCGAGTCATTTGTTGTTAGCATTGTTATTGTAATTCCTTTGTAGTTAACTGAAATCGTTTTTTATTTTTGCACATTTCTTTTGCTCTTTTTGTTTACTTCTTTTAGTCATTCTTGTTACAGCTGTTTTCTTTGAGTTTATTAAGTGTCATAATACAGTGATACTCAAACTGTTCGCTACATATATGCTAAAACTATATACATCAGCCCCTAACCTGTTATAATTTATTTTGTTTGCTTTTTGTTACCATAATTGCTATTAATTTTTTACTAGGAAGTGTTATCTTGATAATTGCCAAATTAAAAGCGATTCTGAACGCTACTTATCGTGCTGGCTCTGTGATGGTATTTGCCATCTAAAATGTGCTGGTTTGACAAGAAGAATTGTGGACGCTATTAATGATGGCAAAGGTCTTCGCTGGTCTTGCTTAAAGCGCAGGTCAACCGAAGTTGATCTCTTTAAGTTGTTTAGGCAAACCAGAAATGGTTTTTCTGAGGTGGGGAGAGAGTTGTCGGTACTGACCGAAAAATTTAAGCATTATGAAAATGTGATTAAATCTTTTAAATGCTTAGATACCGTACAACCTATGAAGGATATTCGTGTGTTAAAACGCAAGCGTATTCATAGTCCGCCTCATGAAAGGATAATTGCTCCACGCCAGAACAATTTTCCGAATGACTTAATTATCCTCTCTTCTCCATGTCCACAGACATTGGAGTCATCATCCTCAAAAGAATGTGTAACAAAGTCTGCTTCCGCTTCTAATAACAACGAGCCTGAAGTATCTTATCCTTCCCCCGTAGAAGTTGTGGCACCGTCATCTAATCCTCTAACGCTTACTCTACCCTCAATTAGTAACTCAGTTACTCATCCCCTTCCGCCGGTAATCGAGTCTAATACTAGGAGACTGGTTGTGGTTCCCCCAAAGAAGTTTATATTTGTCTAGATTTTCGAGGGATTCTTCCGAAGACGATATCAAGTTTTACATCTTGTCCAAATTTAAAACTATCAACTTAAGTATCAAAAAATTTTATTTTAAATATGAGAGAAATATTTCTTCATTTAAAATTTACGTCAATTTAGAAAATTTTTACATGCTGTTTAGTAGTTCTTTTTGGCCCTCCAGAGCTTACCCTCGTGAATTCGAGTATAGCCCCAACAAAAATAATAATTTAGCAAATATTCCCCGTCAGAATACTGAATCAAAAAACTGATTACTAAAACTGCTTTAAAAATAATTAATTAAATTAACGAACTTATATCTTATTGCCCTTGAATGTAATTATAATATAATTCTTTTCACTGAAACTTCGCTCAAACCTCACACTTTTAATTCAGAGATTCTTACAAATAATTATCATATCTACTTTGACTATCCTTTTTAACTAAGTCCAATTAACTCAATACATACCCCAATAATATCTCCCGATGATGTATTAGTTTACCTGAAGTCCTTAAAGCAGTCTTTTAGTTACGGTCCTGACAAGATCCGCACTTGTTTTCTTACAAACTGTGCTGATTATTTCTATGAGCCGTTAACAGCCTTATTTAATTTGCCTCTTAACGAAGGCATATTTCCAACCGTATGGAAGGAATCGTTCATAACCCCGCTACATAAAAGCGGTAGCAGGTCCTCGGTGGAGAACTATCGGGGCATAGCTAAGCTCTCTGCAATTCCTAAACTATTTGAAGCAATTATTACAAATCAGTTGACGCAATATATCTCCTCTACCATTTCATACTGTCAACATGGGTTTTGCAAAGGCAAACCAACTTCAACAAATTTACTTGAGTTCACAACCTATATCTCAAAACCGTTTAGTGAAAACAAAAATGTGGATGTTATATATACCGACTTCGGTAAAGCATTTGACAAAGTATGTCACTCGTTGCTCATCTATAAACTTG
>NW_023458797.1:39544-47916 GCF_013731165.1 Rhagoletis pomonella | reverse complement strand
CCATTTGTAATAATTTATTTATTTTATCAATATAATTGGGTTTAAAAATTTTCAAATAGATGGCAACCCTCCCATTTTTTGCAATATCATTGGTTCTGGTATTATACCGAACAATACAAAAAAAAATTATTCAAATCGGTTCAGCCGTTCTCGTGTTTTGACGACCGTGACATACGAACACAACATTTTTATTAATATAGATAAGCTATCCAGAAACCATTCTTTTTGCGATTTTTGTTTATATTTTCTAAAACACAAACTGCACTCATATGTATATAAATCAAAAATCCCCATACACATATACTATACCTTGTCACCTTTGAATGTATTTCAAAATCAGAATCACTGCCGCTACTTCCATGCGAAATTTCTTCAACCGACCGCTTCGTCAAATATCTTTAACAAAAAAACTATTAAAAGAGACAATACAATTGAGATCTACTGAAATTTACCTATCCATTGGTTGAGGTTAAAATTACAAAATTCGTAGCACAAAGCACAGCTCTTTTCCGACGCCACTGAGTTAAAAAATACTAACTAATAGTGATACGTAAACCGGTTTGCGCTTTACGATAGTCGATAACTTTTTTGTGCTTACTATTTTCAGAGTTACCATAAACAAATTTTTCTGTGATATGTCTTTATCTATTACTATTTTTAGAGTTACCATAACACATTTTTGTATGATATAAATATTATTTTCTAAATATCGATTCAATAAAGAACTTTAGTAAGAAAACATAAAAAAGGCTAGAAAAGGCCAAATGAAATTAAGAAAAGGCTTAAAAAAAGCTAAAAGCTAAATCACTTATTTTGAGGCTAAATGCATTAAAAAAAAAGCTAAATTTAGCCTGAAAAAGGCCGAAGTGGCAACACTGCGTACAGAACTAATATTTTCAATTTTTGCGCGGAGTCACGTTAAGCAGGAGTTTGTTAAGTGTTGAGAACTAAAACTTTTCAGCTACAGAACTAAATTCATCAACTGATTTTATGGCTTTATTTTAATAATTCATTTATTGAGAGAGGATAGTATCAGATATATCAAATGTCCTGGAATGAGAGTTAAAATCCTGGCATAAGCAACGGAGTGGCTCGTGTAATTCAAAGTTCGTTTTACAAGTTTTCAAAAATAAAAGTGTCTTGATGCACGGGAAGAAGAAGCGGACTTGAAATTAAGCTTGGCAGTAATTTAACCATAAAAATTGTACAAAGCATATCCCTGCGACTGACAAGTGTAGGAAGATTAATAAGTTCGGCTCGTATAAGGCGGAAGATTATATTGAGAATCCCAACGGAAATTTCTTAAAGCAAAAAGTAGGAAATGTTTTTTAATTGATTCTATCTTATCTGAGTAAATTTTATACCTTGGGTTCCAAACCTCCGAACCGTATTCCAGAATTGGTCTAACTAATGTTGTTAACAGGGTTTTATTGATATAAGGGCCACAAAATTCTTTTGACCATCGTTTCACAAATGCAAGTACACCTTTAGCCTTGTTGACTGTCACATTAATGTGAAGATTAAAATTAAGCTTAGGATCCGTTGTGATACCAGGGTCCACAAAATTGTATACCTGTTCCAAATTATGGTTATCTATTGTATAAGAAAGTGGCTGAACAGCTTTTCGCGGTAAGCACATTTCTTTACATTTTTTCAGCATACACATAACACCAGTTATACTAGGTTCACATATATGTAAGTAGATTATCCTCATTTTCGAGCTTAACACCCTAATCTGTAATTAGAACAAGAGATTATCCATATAAAATTCGTCCCTTGTTAATCTGTAATTATAAAATAATCTCAGATTTAACCGATAACTTTTCCGTGTCCATCCTAGTTTTATCGGTGGTTTTTGCGAAAAAGAGGAGAAATGCCAAATATAAAAGTAAACAAAAATGGACGCTAGCAAGGAAAAGAGGTTTGTAAAGGTATTTTTAATAAAATGGTAAGCTAAAATATATTTATGTTGCTTAATATAGTAGAAAAACGTGATCACGGTGGCACAGAGAAGAAACATAACTTTTCCTTGAGATGTGAGAATAACAAGCACAACAAGTTTGACGGCTAATAATCTGAGATTTGCCTGTGTAAACGGGATGATTAAAAAACGAGTTTTGATTGAGATAATATTGATATGTGAACATACTTTTAGCCATGCCGTTTAAGTCTGCCTGTTGGAAATGCTTTTCTTTCATTGATACGTACGATTTATAAAGTTTCACATCATCTGCGTACATTAAATTTGTTGAAAATTGTATATCTGTAGTAATATCGTTTATAAAAAGCAAGAACAGAATAGGGCCTAGGTGGCTACCTTGCGGGACTCCTGAAGTAACATCAATGACGTATTAATAGAAAATAGTATTTTTAAACATAACCCTTTGTGATCTATCATAGAGGTATGAAGAGATCCAACATAGAAAATTGGGTTGAAGACCAAGAAGATCAAGTTTATAGATGAGCAACGAGTGACATACTTTGTCAAATGCTTTATAACATCCACATTTTTGTTTTCAGTAAACGGTTTTGAGATATAGGTTGTGAACTCAAGTAAATTTGTTGAAGTTGGTTTGCCTTTGCAAAACAGTATGACAGTATGAAATGGTAGAGGAGATATAATGCGTCAACTGATTTGTAATAATTGCTTCAAATAATTTAGGAATTGCAGAGAGCATAGCTATGCCCCGATAGTGCTCCACCGAGGTCCTGCTACCGCTTTTATGTAGCGGGGTTATGAACGATTCCTTCCATACAGTTGGAAATATGCCTTCGTTAAGAGGCAAATTAAATAAGGCTGTTAACGGCTCATAGAGATAATCAGCACAGTTTGTCTTGTCAGGACCGTAACTAAAAGACTGCTTTAAGGACTTCAGGTAAACTAATAAATCATCGGGAGATATTATTGGGGTATGTATTGAGTTAATTGGACTTAGTTTAAAAGGATAGTCAAAGTAGATATGATAATTATTTGTAAGAATCTCTGAATTAAAAGTGTGAGGTTTGAGCCAAGTTTCAGTGAAAGGAATTATATTATAATTACATTCGAGGGCAATAAGATATAAGTTCGTTAATTTAGTCTTTAAGCCTCTTGCGTTTTGATAATAAATATTTAAAGCAGTTTTAGTAATCAGTTTTTTGATTCAGTATTCTGACGGGGAATATTTGCTAAATTATTATTTTTGTTGGGGCTATACTCGAATTCACGAGGGTAAGCTCTGGAAGGAATATTTCTCTCATATTTAAAATTAAATTTTCTGATACTTAAGTTGATAGTTTTAAATTTGGTCAAGATGTAAAACTTGATATCGTCTTCGGAAGAATCCCTCGAAAATCTAGACAAATATAAACTTCTTTGGGGGAACCACAACCAGTCTCCTAGTATTAGACTCGATTACCGGCGGAAGGGGTTGAGTAACTGAGTTACTAATTGAGGGTAGAGTAAGCGTTAGAGGATTAGATGTCGGTGCCACAACTTCTACGGGGGAAGGATAAGATACTTCAGGCTCGTTGTTATTAGAAGCGGAAGCAGACTTTGTTACACATTCTTTTGAGGATGACGACTCCAATGTCTGTGGAGATGGAGAAGAGAGGATAATTAAGACATTCGGAAAATTGTTCTGGCGTGGAGCAATTATCCTTTCATTAGGCGGACTATGAATACGCTTACGTTTTGACACACTAATATCCTTCATAGGTTGTACGGTATCTAAGCATTTAAAAGATTTAAACACATTTTCATAATGCTTAAATTTTTCGGTCAGTACCGACAACTCTCTCCCCACCTCAGAAAAACCATTTCTGGTTTGCCTAAACAACTTAAAGAGATCAACTTCGGTTGACCTGCCCTTTAAGCAAGACCAGCGAAGACCTTTGCCATCATTAATAGCGTCCACAATTCCTCCTGTCAAACCAGCACATTTTAGATGGCAAATACCATCACAGAGCCAGCACGATAAGTAGCGTTCAGAATCGCTTTTAATTTGGCAATTATCAAGATAACACTTCCTAGTAAAAAATTAATAGCAATTATGGTAATAAAAAGCAAACAAAATAAATTATAACAGATTAGGGGCTGATGTATATAGTTTTAGCATATATGTAGCGAACAGTTTGAGTATCACTGTATTATGACACTTAATAAACTCAAAGCAAATAGCTGTAACAAGAATGACTAAATGAAGTAAACAAAAAGAGCAAAAGAAATGTGCAAAAATAAAAACGATTTCAGTTAACTACAAAGGAATTACAACAACAATGCTAACAACAAATGACTCGGCAAGATTAGATGTATGCTAGTGAAATTTAATTTAATTTAATATAAAACAAAAAACTTTCACTTAGCTTCGATTATTTTCACACTAAGATGCTTACAGGCAGTTTTTGTAACAACTTTAACTCAGAATTCGCACAATAAACTTTGCAAGCAGAAAGACAAATCAGAGCACAATATAAGTTTAACCTCACAGCTTGACGCTTGCTTACTTCTACACGATGACTTTCCACTATTGGTGGAAAATTATCGATAATTGATACCATCGATAGTTGGTGATAGTTTTTGGACAACTATCGATTGTGTCGATAGTCACTTTCTAGCGATAGGGCAGCACTATAGTTCCATCCAATAATCTTAGTTAAAAGGTAAATGGTGTTTTAAATTCATATAAAGTCAATATCCAAATGACAGGATTGAGTCTAAAATGTTTATGCATTTATGTATTTAATTTTTTCAATCCTTTGGCTTTTTTTGTAAATACTTATGTATGTATGTATACTAGGGCGGGTCGATTTAAAAATCGCTCATTGCTCTGTGAAAATCGTATTCTAGGGATCAAAATAAGAAACTTTGCCGAAGGAACCATACCTCTAAAACGAATTCTGATGTCCCCCAATGTGGGTCGAACTTTTGGGTAGGGGCAAATTTTGAAAAATCCCACTTTGACCCATTTAGAGTGCTCCAATCGAGTCCAAATGTATGACCGACCCCCACTAACTTTGGACGGCCGATCCACCCATGCCAGTGGCACACACCCTGGAACTCCCCTGGGGGGTTCCACATACAATCATTTCAAAAAATCACCATTTTTGGCCTTTACATGAAAAAATCAGCTAAATGGCTATGTTTTTTATTTATTTTTATTTATTTATTTATAATAATATTTATTATTTATTTATAATAATATCTATCTTTTCTCTTAAGAAATTTATTTAGTCAGAACATATGTAAATGAAAAAATTAATTTAAGTGAGTTATAGAAAAGAAACTAAAAAAAATTATTGTTTGAAGTCTTTTTTACTTTCAAGTCTGGGCAATTTCGCACGGCTCTCTAATGTCGTCGCTATAACAGCCTCTACATTTTCCGATATAACCCGTTTGGAAACGCTAGCTAGCAATTGAACATGTCGTTCCGTTCCTTGTATGTGTGATGGAATTTTTGGATCATTAAACGGTGGATCATCTTGATTTAAATATTCTTTCAATGTATCGTACGGAATGCTTCGCGTGAATGGTGGTTCAAATACGATATTTATATCATTCAAATTGATCATTTCCGTATAACTTGTGCAATTAAAGTTTATATCTGGTTTTTTATAAACTCTAAGTTCGATTGGCTCGTCAACATCGGTTCGATAGCGTAGAATTTTCTTGATGGCACAGTCGCGCTTTTCTTTGCTATCATTAAACAACATTGATAACAAGATATTTTCCGAATGCGCATAATATGAATTATCTTTAATTACTTGATTGACAATTTTGCGTAAACGAGGTTCTAGAAATCGTGACCAACCAATGAACTTGAAAAATAACGCACTGCCGTACACGACAGAGCTGTAATACTTGATATTGAAGTACATTGGCACATAACATTTAATTATAAATTCAACCAGAATTCTTGAATTTGCATCTGGATTTTCCGTTGTCACATATAATCGCAATAATCTAGTGGCCTTGGTGAGCCACCGAGAATGTACAATTTTCCCTGCTAGAAATTGCATGGGCCATGTCGTATAAGTACTTCGAATCGGTGGAAAATTCAATTTTTTTTGGAGCAGGGGGGGCATATTTTGCAACTCAATTTTCTGGAAGCCGTCCACCACCTGAAAATATATAATAATAAAATAATTAAAAATGGTTGACAATTATAATAAATGAGTGATAGCAATAACTTACCGGAAGAGTTTCACAAGTTTCGATTTGACGGCTCAGTTTTCCGGTTGCCGATCTTGGTCCAGTGCTGGTTGATTTATCCAAAGCTTCAAACAAATGCCGAAACGGAAGTTCGTTGAAGTGTAGAAGGCAAACGAACCAATGCAATGGTCTTTTTAACAGCAATTCGAATCGTCGTATAATTCCACCGTGTGGGCAAGTGTTTGTTGGCTCACCGTCAGTGCATATTCCAATTAAGTGATATATTTTTATCGTTGAAAAAACCATTTAATTTGGTTGTTTTTTATTCAGCGGTTTCATGTTCCAGTCTTACGTAACCAATCAATTCAGAATTGGGTTCTCTCAAAATAACAAGATGAGGTTCTTTTACCATCCTAGTATGATACTTCTCATCAATTTTATCTATCGTTAAAGTATGATCTTTTCTGCCATCGAATGAAAACGCTAACAAATTGGTATCATCTAACCGTTTGCGAAGCACTTCTTGTCTGCATTTCTCTTTTTCTCTGCGAACTTTCGATTTATCCATGATGAGAGGTTTCCCATGCTTATCTTTCATTTTAAAATCTTGCAAAAGAGCGGTTCCCAATGCTGATGCTACTCTGTCAGGCACACCAAATCTGTCACATACCAAGGCAAAGTTAAAACAATCGTATCTCTCTGTGTATTGTGAACTTGTGCTTCTATCCATATCTTCTTGAACCGGTGGCGGTGCGTATGTTGAATCATCGGGATCTTGGTATGTTGGCATTGATGACATAGACGTTGCTCCTTGTTCTTCAGTTTCCATCACAAATGCATCCATTGTTAGTCTTCTCTGATTATGTTGATCGTGCATGAACTCTTTGAGGCGTTAGGGAACCCAGCCGCATGCACATGGAGCTGCCTTCAAATCGCATTTACATGTTCCAATGTAAAAAATTGTTTCCAGAGATTTTACATACTCTGTAAATTGTTGGGTGTTGTTTCTTCTCTTGATTTGCTCTTGATACTTGTCAAGCAATTTATTCAATTTATTAAATACACTTTTTTTCAGCATTATTTCCATACCAAGTTTTTCCCAAATTCCAATCAACTTATCTTGTACTTGAATAGTGAATGATTTATGGGAAAACTTTTTTTGTTCTGTTTTAGCACGTTCGCTTAAGTAAAAATAATATCTCAAGATATCCAGATGGGTTGGTAAATTAAGATCAGTTAAATCAGTAGCAGTAGTTGTAAAAACAACCTTCATTTCTTAAGTAGGTGCTATAAAAAAACTACACAAGTAAGTTTACGACATGCAGCTGTGCCTTAAAAAACGCACACAAGCAATTTTCCGATTTGCAATTGTGTCACAGTGATACCTTCATTTTTTAAAACGGTTGAATAAAAAACCCACACAACTATGTTTACGACATGCAAATGCATCACAGTGATGCCTTGGTTTTAAAAGGGTTGTAAAAACGCTAATTTCTAATAATTTTTTTAAATTTCTTTTCTATTACTAAGTTAAATTCATTTTTTCATTTACATATGTTCTGACTAAATAAATTTCTAAAGAGAAAAATAAACTCCAAAAAGAAAAAACATAGGCATTTCGCTGATTTTTTCATGTAAAGTGCAAAACCGGCGATTTTTTGAAATGTTTGTATGGTGAACCCCAGCGGGGTTCCAGGGGGTGTGCCACTGGCATCGGTGGGTCGGGCCTCCAAAGTTAGTGGGGGTCGGTCATACATTTGGACTCGATTGGAGCACTCTAAATGGGTCAAAGTGGGATTTTTCAAAATTTGCCCCTACCCAAAAGTTCGACCCAAATTGGGGGACATCAGAATTCGTTTTAGAGGTATGGTTCCTTCGGCAAAGTTTCTTAGTTTGGTCCCTAGAATATGATTTTCACAGAGCAATGGGCGATTTTTTTGCCTCCCCACAAATCGACCCGGCCTAATGTATACGTATTAGCACAGTATTAAATATTTAGTACCAATCCCGCTCATCCCGAAATTCAGGTTTTAAGTCCCGAACCCGCCCATCCCGATGTGTTTCTACACTAAGAAAAATTCACATGTCTTGAAAATTAATTTTAAATAATGAAAAAAGAAAGATCTGACATCTTCCAATTAATTTGATTTGCTTTGCTGTTCTTTTTCGTCTCAATAAAACTCGAAAACGTGCATATCTATACATATAATAAAATTGTAACAGGTCGATGTCTGTACATTAT
>NW_023458797.1:33938-39444 GCF_013731165.1 Rhagoletis pomonella | reverse complement strand
TCTAGCAATGCATCGGTGAAAACTGCATTCAAATCCATGCATTCGTTCTCGAGTGATGCGCGAACAAACATACAGACAGACAGACAGACAGACAGACAGACAGACAGACAGACAGACAAAAATTCTAAAAATGGTTGATTTGGCTTATGGTGCTTTAAAAAAGACCCCCCACATTAATTTTTCTTTAATATCTATAATGTACAGACATCGACCTGTTACAATTTTATTATATGTATAGATTGGAGTCGGTGTGTTGTTTGCTTAAAAATTACTTGTTTATAAATTTTCTACATTAAGTAATTTGTGTACCAGATCTTCGTTGATAATATGATCACTTCGTTTGATAAGATGTAAAGAAATTCCTTAGTAAAGCTTTCCCAAATACTTTTCGTTTGGAACCAGTTATGTAATATTTCATTTAATTTCAATATTTTCAGTCTTTACTTTTAGATAGGTGATAATCCTATAAAAAATATTTCCAAATCAAGATTTTTCAAATACCTTTCGTTTAACACCCATATTGTTCCATATTTTCGATTGTAAGTCTTCTTAAAACTCTTTAGTTTGATACCCACATTGCAATATTTCATTTATTTAATCACTCGAAAACGGTCCATCCTAATGCTTAATAATATATGTACATATGTACGCATACATGTAAACATGTATTTATTAGAAACTGTCATAAATTTTTCCGCCAAATTAACTATTTTTTAACTTCCCCTCCAAACAGTTTTACCGCTTTGCGGTTGAACTCAATTCTATTGAAAAGAGAGCGGGTACTTAATTTCCCGTATCCAACCAGGAACGGCCGTCAGCCACCACACATCGTCCGTACCCGCTCTACATTTGTACATATCCATAAAAAAATAATAATAAATCAAACAAATTTGACAAGGGACTAATTTTTCGTTGGTTTATTTATTTTATCGCTTTATATTGAAAATACATTGGTGCAACATACTAAGCTTTCGAGTTAAAATTTTCAAAAAGGTGGCAACTCTCCTCAAAAATATTTCCAACAGTCATCTATCTTAAATTTCCTTAATTTAATACCTATATTTTAATAAGTCATTTATTTTATCAATTATGCAAATTTAGTTAAATTTTCAAACAGGTGGCAACCCTCCTCAAATATATTTTCGGCCGTAAACCTTAATATTGAAATACTTCATTTATTTATTTTTGTAATATAAATGATCCTGCTATGATACCAAACAATACAAAAAAAATTATTCAAATCAGTTCAGCGGTTCTCGAGTTTCGATGACCGTGACAAAGGAACACAACATTTTTATATATATAAATATAGATTTCTAAATCAAGATTTTTAAATGCCTTTAGTTTGGTACCGATATTGTAACATTTCATTTATTTTACCAATTTAATTGAGATAAATTTTCAAACAGGTGGCAACCCTATTCAAAGAAACTCTCTACTGTAGGACTTTTAAAAACTCTTTAGTTCGCTACCCACATTGCAATATTTCATTTGTTTAATCAATATAACTGAGTTAAAATTTCCAAATAAGTGGCAATCCTGCACAAAAGTATTTCCTAAAGTTTTCTTTCCTCAACCTCTTTAATTTGATACCTATTTCAATTATATTCAGTTAAATTTTCAAACAGGTGGCAACCCTCCTCAGGCATATTTTCGGCTGTAAGCCTTCCTAAAAATCTAAAGTTTGATACCCAAATAACCGTATTTCATTTATTTTATAAAAATAACTGAGTTTATCAATAAAATTGCGCTTAATTTTTTAACAGGTGACAACCCTCCTTTAAAATATTTTCGACTGTAAGCCTTCTTAAAATTCTTTACTTTGATACCCACATAGCAGTATTTAATTTACTTTATCAATTTAACTGAGTTAAAATTTAAAAATTGGTGGCAACCCTTCTCCAAAATATTTCCAACAGATATCTTTCTTAAACCTCTTTAATTTGATACCCATAATGTAATATTTCATTTATTTTATCGATGTACTTTAGTTAAATATTCAAACAGGTGGCAACACTCTTCAAACATATTTTCGGCTGTACGCCTTCTTAAAACTCTTTAGATTGACACCCACATGGCAATAATTCATTTATTTTATCAATTTGTCTGCAGTTCCAGCAGTTATCTTTCTTAAAACTCTTTAATTGATACCCATTTGTAATAATTTATTTATTTTATCAATATAATTGGGTTTAAAAGTTTTCAAATAGATGGCAACCCCCAATTTTTTGCGATATCATTGGTTCTGGTATTATACCGAACAATACAAAAAAAACATTATTCAAATCGGTTCATCCGTTCTCGAGTTTTGACGACCGTGACATACGAACACAACATTTTTATTAATATAGATAAGCTATCCAGAAACCATTCTTTTTGCGGTTTTTGTTTATATTTTCTAAAACACAAACTGCACTCATATGTATATAAATCAAAAATCCCCATACTAATAGTGATACGCAAACCGGTTTGCGCTTTACGATAGTCGATAACTTTTTTGTGCTTACTATTTTCAGAGTTTCCATAAACAAATTTTTCTGTGATATGTCTTTATCTATTACTATTTTTAGAGTTACCATAACACATTTTTGTATGATATAAATATTATTTTCTAAATATCGATTCAATAAAGAACTTTAGTAAGAAAACATAAAAAAGGCTAGAAAAGGCCAAATGAAATTAAGAAAAGGCTTTAAAAAAAGCTAAAAGCTAAATCACTTATTATGAGGCTAAATGCATTCAAAAAAAAGCTAAATTTAGCCTGAAAAAGGCGGAAGTGGCAACACTGCGTACAGAACTAATATTTTCAATTTTTGCGCGGAGTCACGTTAAGCAGGAGTTTGTTAAGTGTTGAGATCTAAAACTTTCCAGCTACAGAACTAAATTCATCAACTGATTTTATGGCTTTATCTTAGTAATTCATTTATTGAGAGAGGATAGTATCGATTTATTAATGCTTAAAAGCGAATCAGATATATCAAATGTCCTGGAATGAGAGTTAAAATCCTGGCATAAGCAACGGAGTGGCTCGTGTAATTCAAAATTAGTTTTACAAGTTTTCAAAAATAAAAGTGTCTTGATGCACGGGAAGAAGAAGCGGACTTGAAATTGAGCTTGGCAGTAATTTAACCATAAAAATTGTACAAAGCATATCCCTGCGACTGACAAGTGTAGGAAGATTAATAAGTTCGGCTCGTATAAGGCGGAAGATTATATTGAGAATCCCAACGGAAATTTCTTAAAGCAAAAAGTAGGAAATGTTTTTTAATTGATTCTATCTTATCTGAGTAAATTTTATACCTTGGGTTCCAAACCTCCGAACCGTATTCCAGAATTGGTCTAACTAATGTAGTTAACAGGGTTTTATTGATATAAGGGCCACAAAATTCTTTTGACCATCGTTTCACAAATGCAAGTACACCTTTAGCCTTGTTGACCGTCACATTAATGTGAAGATTAAAATTAAGCTTAGGATCCATTGTGATACCAGGGTCCACAAAATTGTATACCTGTTCCAAATTATGGTTATCTATTGTATAAGAAAGTGGCTGAACAGCTTTTCGCGAGAAGCACATTTCTTTACATTTTTTCAGCATACACATAACACCAGTTATACTAGGTTCACATATATGTAAGTAGATTATCCTCATTTTCGAGCTTAACACCCTAATCTGTAATTAGAACAAGAGATTATCCATATAAAATTCGTCCCTTGTTAATCTGTAATTATAAAATAATCTCAGATTTAACCGATAACTTTTCGGTGTCCATCCTAGTTTTATCGGTGGTTTTTGCGAAAAAGAGGAGAAATGCCAAATGTAAAAGTAAACAGAAATGGACGCTAGCAAGGAAAAGAGGTTTGTAAAGGTAGTTTTAATAAAATGGTAAGCTAAAATATATTTATGTTGCTTAACCCTCGTCCGTGCGACTAGGTACAATTGTAACTTTTGCGTTTTTAAATTACAACAACTTTTTTTCCAGAAAACTTAGAGGGTTGGATCTTCGTGACATCTCTACATTTTTGTTGCGCCACATGTTCCCTTAATTTAAAACAAAATGGGCCACTATTTTCTGAAATAGAGGGCCGAGTTAAATTTACACCCACGTCAGAGCGCATAGGTACAATTGTACCTTCATATATCTGGTATGAAGAAAAAAGATTATTATTATTTTTAATTATATATAATTTTTTTATAAAAAAAAGAAACACAAACGGAGCTAATTCATATAAGAAGCGATAATAAACTATATAAAAAAGTAACAAGCGAGACAATTCAATTTAGGAACAACGATTTAGAATATACATTTTGAAATTTTTAGAGAGTTTCTTCGCAAGAAATACACGTTGTTTTTGAAACTGAATGTTCATCACAAATTGGATAAGCACAAGATATGCAAAGCATTCGAGTTTTGCGTTGTTTCCTATTTGAGTTCCGACAGATATAGCAACGTCCAGTGATATGGGAGGCTCCGCGGCTACCATGAGGTAATTGAAGGACAGCTGCTGTAGATGCCACAACGCGACGGCC
This sequence comes from Rhagoletis pomonella, assembly GCF_013731165.1. Taxonomy (NCBI): domain Eukaryota; kingdom Metazoa; phylum Arthropoda; class Insecta; order Diptera; family Tephritidae; genus Rhagoletis; species Rhagoletis pomonella. Next base: position 34,915 of record NW_023458797.1, on the reverse strand, counting down.
AAGTACTATTTCTATTGCACTTCAAAGGAAATGGCAACGTCCAGTGATATGGGAGGCTCCGCGGCTACCATGAGGTAATTGAAGGACAGCTGCTGTAGATGCCACAACGCGACGGCCAAGTACTATTTCTATTGCACTTCAAAGGAAATGGCTTCTCATCATCATTCGATTTGTACTTCGAGATTCAACTGAAGGCATGCATAGCTGATTGGAGAGATCTTTTAGAAACTTTCGACGTTGATTTTTTCCCTGAAACCGGGGGTTATGATTTTTGTAGATTATGTAGGATGCTAAACCAGAATTGTGATCGCAAGTAGCAGCAAATATAAACTGAACCAAATAAACATCGTATTATTTTTGTTCCGGTCAGGGCTGCCAACTATCCTTAGCTATTTGGTGCCATATTAAGGATAAAAAAGTGCCAAGATGTGCCAAATAGAAAAATAAAAGTGCCAAAAAAGGTGCTATCCTTTATAACGCTTCCCATGTAGCTAAAAAGAATCACATTTCTAAAACAAAAGTGCAATGCCAAAATAAAATAAACCAGTTGAATAACCTTTAGAAATTAGAAAATTTTAATTGAGAAAAAGAAGTACACGCAAATTATTTCACAAAAATATTTTGAAATATTGCTATTTTTCAAAAGTGCCATTTTGGCACTTTGTGCCAAATTGAAAAATTAAGTGCCATTTGATGTAAAATATTGCCAAAAATGGCACGGTTTGAGCCAAGTTGGCAGCCCTGGTTGCAGTGTATATGGCACCCCAGTATGAAAAATATTGAGTACATACATATGTATGTATGGAGGGTACATATTGTTGTGGTGTACTCGTGCATTTTTCGGAGTGCATTTTATGCAGGCTACTGTGTTTCTACCCACTGGGAAAATAGGTAATCACCTTGCGAGGTAAGCCATGTTTTCTTTCAGTTTTTAGTACCAAAATTGTCATCATGGCCAATGTCATCTACTAGTAAAG
>NW_023458797.1:26623-33838 GCF_013731165.1 Rhagoletis pomonella | reverse complement strand
TTGAATGCAGTTTTCACCGTTGTATCGCTAGAGATTTAGCTTCCAATATAGAAGAAAAAATTAGAGAGTTGCCTGTGTTTAAAATTTCAGTTTAGGTCAATTGATACGGTAATGTGAATACTGCAATATGGCTGTTAAATGAAAGAAATTTACAAAGGCCTACAGCTGAAAATATGTTTGTGGAAGGTTGCCACCTATTTGAAAACTTTAATTTAATATAATTGATAGCATAAATTAAATATTGCAATATTGGCATCAAACTAAAGACGATAGGAAATTTTAATCCTGAAAATATTTTTAGGGGATTTGCCAACTGATTGAAAGATTGTATTCATTGCAATTTGTAAAATAAATGAAATATTGCAATACGAATATTAAACTAAAGAGGATTAGGAAGCTTACTTTTGAAAATATTCTTGAAGCGGGTTGCCACTTATTTGAAAACTTTAATTCAGTTAAATTTACTATATAAACTAAGTGTTGCCATATGGGTATCAAACGAGAGTACTTGAGAATAATAAAATTGCAACAGGCCGATATCTGTACATAATAGATGATAAAGAAAAATTAATAGGGGGTTTATTAGATCAACAGAAGCCAAATCTAAAATTTCGGTATGTTTGTCTGTATGTTTGCAAGCGCATCACGCAAAAGCTAATGTATGGAATTAAATGCAGTTTTGCTAGAGCTCTAATTGAAAATATAGAATCCATTTTTTTTTTGTTTTAGTTTATCGTCGATCATTATTCCTAGGTATTTGAACGTATTAACTTTTTCCAGTGCGTCGTTGTTTATATTTAGAGTTAGCAACGCACCGTTCTCAAAATTTCGCCTTGATATAACCACAAACTTAATTTTTTTTTATTTCTGTTTGGAAGGGTTTTCGCTAAAAAAAATTTAAACTTTTCGTTGTTGCTGCCAAAAAAATTAAGAAATCTGAGACGTTACGTTTTACAATTTCATACAGTTCTCTTTACAATGCATTTCACTAAACTACTAAACGGCTGCATCGACTTGGTTCATATTTGGCAACACGTTGAAAATAAATATTCTGACCAAAAATTTACTCGGTATTTAGCTCGGGATATTCCTAAAATTCTTATACAGACTAAAACGTAAAAAACCAATATATCACTAAAACCAATTACGCTGGGGAACTGAAACTTAGCACTGATGCATATATTGCAAATGCATTGGGAAAGGGGGCGTGGCTCCTTCCTTCCATGCAAACTGAACTTCTCATATAGGTTATGTCCTGAAATTCTACACAGCTACATATGTTATCAATACTGTAGTTATGGCGAAAAGTGATAATTATTGGAAAGGCTGGATCGATATACATTTACGTAAACGCGCAAGTATCACTCGATTGGGAACCATTTTCTCCTAGATTTATAAATCCCATTGAACTATTCTAACTTTGTCTTTAATTTTCAGTAAAGTAAAATTTTTGTGAAAATTTTGAAGAATTTTTTTAAGTTTTTCACAAAGAATCGAGCTTTGCTTTTACGAGTTTCGCTATAAACTCTCCTATCTACATACCTATTTGCATAAAATGATAGCCGTTTTCGTTGTTCGGAATAAACTCAAAAAACACTGAATAGAGGTCCGTCAGATTGTCGGAGGTTATCTTACATACATATATGGTCCAATTACATGCTACTATAAAACTCGCTAGGTGGTGCTGGAGTAGAGTTATTTATAAAAATCGTATTTATTAACCGATTTCGTTCAAATTTTAAATGTGAGCTATGTACCTGTATGATAGAAAATTTTTTTGATAAAAATTTACCCGATTAGTGCCGCTGGAGTTAAGGTAGAAATTCATAACACGTATTCATTTTATGGTAAGCAATGGTTTTGCAGAAAATAAGCCCAATGGATGGCGCTGCAGCCGAAATGTATAGAAACCCCGTGTGGTTGGTCTGCTTTGGACCTATGTTTAAGTTATACGAATTTAGTTTTCAAGTGTTTAAATGAAGCATGGGGTTAAGTTTTTCTGACGCCCTCATGCACGATCATGCGGTCTTGCATCTACCCTGAAATCAGTTCATAAATTTTACCACGAATTGTAAAAGTGGTGAATTAACAAGGAAAGATCACCGTAGGTATATCAACTGCTTCATTTGAAAGATACTTAAGAGATCACACTACTCATTTAGCTACGTACCGGAAAACTTTTCATCCTATGGGACAGCGAGGATTCTTGGCCTTCCTATAAAGAAAATGCACTTCTGTGCTCTTGAGTTTCCCTATAAGAACTTTTATTGGCATACGTAAGATCATACAAAAAGATTACGCATGATTGGCAGAGATCTCACAGGTGAAAATAAGACCATCAGTAAAGCTCATGACACCAAAAGGGATTGGTATTCCATATGGTATCACAGCGTTACTACTATTTGCCTATGTGTGAGGAGGATACTGCGCCTTAGTGGTTTCAACTTAAATCAAAAACTTTGACTTTACAGACTTGTTTTGTTTTTAAACGCTCTTTTGCATTGGCTAACGCAAAAGCTCTTATTAGGCGCCGCGAAGTAAGCGGGCATTGGCTAGTTCTCATATAAAATTGTAATAGTACCGTTAACTTTTTCATGATCCAATGATCGGATCTAAACCAAATTAGTATGTGATCACCTGGAAATCGGTTGACGTGGTCCAAAGTTATGCGGTAACATGCATGAAAAAAATCCGACGAATTGATAACCTTCTCATTTTGTTTGAAGTCGGCTAAAAACTACTGAAACAAATAACAAAATGATAAAATAGTACCGAAAACGTAAAACTATCGCATTAAAGCTGTTGAAAAAATACTTAATGAAAACATAAAATTGTTGACACCATTCCCTAGCATTATAAATCAGTCAACTTTTAATCGTAAGCAATTTCGTTTGGGGTCGCCAAGGCCTACTACGTATATTGCGAGTAAAAAAATGTTGAATAACATGAGATAATATTATTATGATTATGATTATCATTACTATTGTGAACTTCTATTCCCAATCAAGGATTTCCAAATTAAAGCGAAAGCAGAAGAGAAAGAGAAGAAATGTTAAGATAATAAGAGCTGCAAAACTGAACCATGTAGGAACATTTTTTTACAAGGGTGTGTAGTTTCTGGCGTGTGCCGACATCAACGGTAACAAAAATAGCGAAGTCTCTTCTGCCTTTTCCAAGCTGGATAAGGAAGCAAAGCGAATGCGCCTGGTGGTAAACGAGGCTGTTGACAGTTATAATTTCGGGAAAGTGGAGCATTTCATTTACTAGGGGACCAGCACTATCACCGATAAAAATATCAGCATGGAAAACCCACGCAGAATTACTCTTGCCAACAGGTTCTGCTTTGGACTGAGTAGGCAATTGGGGAGTAAAGTCCTTTCTCGACGTACAAAAACCGCACTCTATAAGTCACTCATCATGCCCGAGCTGTTATATGCCGCAGAAGCTTAGGCAATGACAACATTTTATGAGGCGGCTCTTGGAGTATTCGAGAGAAAGATATTACGGAAGATATACAGGCTTCTACGCATGGGCGATGGGGGTTACCGTAGACGATGAGTTATCAAGAATGATAGAATACAAGATTGCGCCGATCAGAGAGGATTTTTGAGAATAACTTTTGTGTGACGTCACACTGGTGCAATTGCGAGAGAGAAATGCCAAAACGTGAGCAAGAATGGAAGAAGAAGGAAAAATGTTGCAAGGAAAACGTAAACAAGTTGCACAAGTGTGACGTCATGCAAACCACGATTCTGTCAAATTCGTTAAGAGAGGAATAGCGGTCCGAGATCGGCGCAACCATTGTATTCTCTCAATCGTGATGAGTTATATGAGCTTTACAACTAAATGTACATAGTGCAGAGAATGAATATGGAGCAGTTCCGCTGGCTTAGACATGTCGTTTAATAGGAACCGAAGTTTCAGGTGTAAAAGAATTCAACTCGCAAGCAGATGGTGGTAGCAGACGAATAGGAAGCACCCATTGCAATGGAGAGACCAAGTTGGCACAGAGAGAAATGACTGGCGTTCTTTGTGGAGCTCGGCCAAAATGGCTTAGGCGGTTACAAAGCCAAAGTAGAAGAAGAATATGCAAATGATAAATGACGGAGTTGGGGGACCATTTTCTTGGATGCGCCAGGAGGAACTAGGAAAATATTCCTTATCAGATGGATTCTGGCAACGGCTCGATCAAAAAATTACATTACCTTAACTATCGCTTCGTCTGGAATTGCTGCGACATTATTACCAGGTGCAAACATTGCCAATTCAGCTCTTTAGCTGTCATTGAACATATAAAGGGCCATTCACATACAACTTTCCTCGCTTTGCTTGACAGTTCAAACTTTGACAACAAAGCGTGAAACGCAAAAGGTATGCTACAATAAACGCTTTGACAGCTTTTGCGTTCTCCTTTTCCTCCATATATTTTATTTGTAATATAGATAACAATATAATAATATACATTAATAATAGCCATAAAAATTCCAATTTATCCTATTTTTGTCATTAAAGGCAAATGCAAGCGCACGAGAAAAGATACATGTAGACAGCTGATTTCCAAAGCGGGCAAAAGTTGGGAGTTGCCCAAGATTTTGCTTCGTTTTGCTTTGCTTTACTTCAAACGTTTTTTATGTGAGCATATGCCTACATCGATCTTATATGTCAAAGCAAAGAACTATCAAGCAAAGCGAAGAAAGTTGTATGTGAATCAGCCTTAAATCATCGAAACTCCTACGTGCAATATTTCCAGAGCATCCGGCATGGAAAAAGTTTACCAAAAAATTAAATTCATTGTTTGGGATGAGTGCACCATGGCACATAAAAAATCGTTTGAGGCTTTTGATCCATTGTTGCGGGATTTGCGTGGAAACGTTCAACCATTCGGGAATGCACTGATAATGCTCGCAGGAGATTTTACGAAAACAGTGTCTGTAGTTTCTCGATTAACACGTGAGATAAATGCTTGCCTGAAATAGTCAACATTGCGTCCAAGACGAACATACATACACTGCAGCTGAAGTATTCGCGCGACAATAACTGGACATTGGGAACGCAAAGCTGCCAGTCAATGAGAGAATAAGACGAGTTTTATGGCCTGATAATTTTTGTAAATTAGAAACATCGAAAGGAGAACTGATCGAAAGAATGTTTCTTTATTAAGAAAATTAATTTTAGGAATCACGATTGGCTCAGTGAACGTACTATTCTTGCTGCGAAGAATAAGGAGGTCTATCAACTAAATAATAGTGGTATTGACAACAGTCGTTGCTTGATCTTTTACCAGACTGCCAGACCACTTGCTCACTTTGGTGAATACCACTAATGTTATTCAATCCAGCATTCAACGTGAGGAAATAGCATATACGTCGATAAACATCGTTGTGGGAAAAGACCATCCAACGACCCCACATACCGAAATTGAAAATAGGTGTGCCAATTATCATTTTGCGGAATATTAATCAGCGAAAACTCTGCAACGGAATACGACTCGCAGTTAAGAAATTGATGAAGAATATAATGTGAGCAAAGATTTTAACGTGGCCTTTCAAAGGTGAAGAATTCCCATGATTCCATTTAATGATGATGATTCAATTCCCAATTCGATTGACATTCCGAATCACAATCAATAATGCTCCAGGTCGAACTTTGGAAAAGTAAGGTTTAGATTTAGATGCGGATTGCTTCGCAGATGTTGCGTGTTCCTGTGTCGGCAAACCAGATATTCTTGATATCTATGCAGAGAATGGAAAAATAACAAATATGGTGTGCACACGAGTACTTATTACATAACCAAACACATATGAAACGTATGCTTTGTTTCGTTAATAATTTATCGTCCATATAACAGAAATATGTCACAGCAAAGCGTGGCAGGGTACAGCTAGTAGGTTTATGTTTTGAAGTTTGTCTACTTTATAAAATTTAAATTTTCAGAGCAACTACAACGCAAAAAGTAAATCCTTTTAATTTTTGTATCATGGTTATGTACATATAAAGATTTATGCCAAATTGTTGTTTGAAACTCAATAAATTTAAAAAAGAAAGCAAAACTGATTTTTTGTTCTTAGCTTTTTTTTTTAGCTCGAAAAAAAATAATTGCCTTTTTTTGGAGACAATCTAGCTTTATTCTTCAAAAAATTCTGGCAACACTGTCTGTACGTCATGCGGACTGCGCCCCGCGTGCGGATAGGCGGGAATGGAGGGTAAAAGCCGTTGGGATTATTCCCAGTGGGAAAATTTAATGTATAGTAATCGAAAAAATAACCAGTAAACCAGCCCTTTTCACATTCGAAAATGCATTTTTTCCCCACGGGGATGTCCTAGGAAAGTGGGGCATTCATTTTTGCATTACCAGTAATGCAGGAATGAATATGATTTAGTATGAATTTTTTCCGACTTTTTGGATACATTAGAATGCTGATTACATATTAAGCAGTAATGGAATGTAGAACTCATAAGAAATATATTGCATTATTTATCACGCATATAATGCATTACTACTTTTCCCTCTGGGTTATTATTATTATAAATCGTCTCAAACTTTTCGTTTTTGTCATCAATTTACCTTGCATAAGCGAAAGTAGGATAGGTAGATATTAATATTGACTTGTCAGTCAAAATTCGCACCCAAACTCGGCATCCTGAATATCCCAAGATAAAAATTATGGAGCGATATTTGTTAAAACAAAAAGGTAAGTAATTTTGGTTTCTAAATCGCAATTGACAAATTAAACTTCTATAAAATCAGTCTCCGACTAACACTCGAACCGAGCAGTTGTGTCCGTAATCTCTTTCTCGCTTAATTATCATTTTCGTATAGTGTTTATTTCACGTGCTTTTCATTTCTTCCATTTTCTTCTCAAGTAAGTTATTTTTCTGTGAATAATTTCTTGTTGGTGTACTGTGAAGTGAACCAATTATATGGATCAATCCCAAATACTTTATACCGCAATAACACCGTCAAATACAACACATCCAAAGCTGACTGGAATAAATTCCAAAACATTCTGCTTTCTAGTTACTTCCCTCCCTTTGAAATACATAACTTAAACAAAGTAGCTGCCAATATCCAAAAAAACTTTCGAGCAGCAGCAAATTCTTCCATCCCTCTCACCTCCGTTCGCGCTACGCAAAGAAAAGTTCCATGGTGGACAGCAGAGACCAATGCGTTGCGTAACAATAAAGTGTTAGCCTGGAGAAAATATCAAAAAACGC
>NW_023458797.1:8290-26523 GCF_013731165.1 Rhagoletis pomonella | reverse complement strand
CTGGAAACTTGGGCCTAAGATTTTTAATTTCATAAAATCTTTCCTCTTTAACCGAAAATTTCGATGCAAAGTAAATGGCATCATATCACCTATATTTCCCTTACAAAATGGACTTCCGCAAGGGTCACCGCTTTCGGTAACTTTATTTCTAATAGCGTTTTAAGACGTTAGCCGACTGATTAGTCAACAAAATAACATTAAACATTGCTTATATGCCGACGATTTGTTCTTAATATCTAACAATAAGAACACATCCGGCGTTCAAAATGAGTTCAATAATGCATTAACTGCGATCGATAGTTGGGCGCAACATTCAGGTGCTATCATTTCACTTGAGAAATGCAAGCATCTGCATGTTTGTAGAAAACTTAACTGCAACAAAATAACCATAAGTCACAATAAATGTACTATTCCTAACGTGGATTCTTTAAACATACTAGGAGTTACGTTTGATAATAAACATTGTTTTAAGCAACATTGTATTACATTAAGAAGCGAACTAGCTACCAGGCTCAACATTATAAAATATTTAAGTTCTAAGAAAAGTTTAGTACACACTAACACTTTACTCAGTATCACTCAACTAACCATACAAAGCAAAATCGATTACGGATTACAAATATACGGAAAATGTAGCAAGGACTCCCTCAACAAAATCAAACCGCCTCTCAATGCAGCTGTGAGGTGTAGCCTTAGAGCGTTCAGATCAACTCCAACAAAAAATCTACTGGCCGAAGGCGGCTTTTTACCAATCGAGGAGCGATTGCAACTCCTATACGGTCGAATAGCCTACAAGCTGCACTGCAACGCGTCTCACATTTTACACCACGACGTACAGCTTCTGAAACACAGAAAAACCAGGTTTTCACGCAAATCTACGCTATGCGAAGTCAAAGAACTCGCAGACTCTATGCATATTGGGGCATCCTTTATGAGAATTCCATCCACAAAACATCCACCCTGGTGTCTTAACACGAATATCTTCATAAGCGATCTAACACGTCTACGAAAAGACACAACCAATAATGCTGCCTACCAGAATTTATTCCACATTATCGCCAACCCACTGAAGGATAGTGGATGGTTGTTCCTGTATACAGATGGCTCCAAGCAAGATGACGGAGTTTCGTTTGCAGTAGTAAATAACGATGGCGACACCATTTCCTGTGGCCTCCTCCCCAACTATGCGAATATATTCGACGCAGAACTGCAGGGTATTCTTTCAGCGTTAACCATAGCTAAGTCTCTGGGCAACAAAACTGTTATATGTACTGACCGCTCATCGGTTTTCAATGCAGCCAAACGTATACACACGCAAGAAGATCCAATATACCGCGTTCAACAGTTACAAGGTTAAACTTATGTGGATTCCCGGCCACGCAGGTATCTCAGGCAATGAACACGCCGCCCGAGCCGCTAAATTGGCTTTGAAATCATGCCTCTATCTGCACATGCCGTTTGGGAAAACATCGTTCAAAAACATTTTCTCAAAAGCGTTAAAATTACATTTCGAGAACAAATGGTCTAACTATCAACACCAATACAAGCAAATAAACCCTAAGGGCCGTGGTATCATTCTACCAACAAATACAACAACTTGGATGAATAAATGTTTTATACGCGTCAGATTAGGTCACTCCCTTCTTACTCACGAACACCTTTTACACAACACACACCAGCCGACTTGTACATTTTGCAACGAATCCGACCTAACCATTCGCCATATCATATCAAGTTGCCCTGCTTTAACCTCCGTACGTGCCCATTTTTTCGCTGATAATGATCCTTTAGATATACTCTCATGCTCTTCAGAAACTAATGTAAAAACTATTTTTAACTACTTAAAAAATGTAAATATTGCACATTTATTATAATTATATTTTCACATAATGACTAGCCGATAGCCTGGTAGCTAGTGCTATAAATGTATTAACTTATAATTTTAACTGTAATTTAATTAATAAATAATAATAATAATAACTTCTATAATTAGGTTTATAGAAACATCATCATCATCATCCGAGCATGAATGCATAGATCCGGGTTATTTTTCTCTAATAAACTTGAACAAAACAGAAATTTATAATAAACCACCACCTTAATTGGTATTCTTTATACAAATGAATATTTAAAAATCAACCTTTTATGGTTCTCTGAAGATTTTATTATCTCTTGGAAGGTTTTTAACAAAATATTTCTGGCAACACTGCGTGAAAGCCGAGTGGCTCCGTTTACCACTAGTTTAAAGCTTAGTCACCCATATTTATGAATCGAAAAATTTCTGAGTGAAGAAGTTCTGAATGTAAATATGTATGTTTTACTTACCTTCCCAAATCCAAAAGGCTGTCCAGCAGATTAACAGCCCTCTTATCTGTAGAGCGATCGACGGTGTTATGAAGGTTTGGATCACCGGGATGAATTAGCAACACCAAAGCAATACCCAGCAGAGCATTCAGGAACGAAGTAGTAACAAAATATACCAAAGTACGGAGTGCAATTTTTCCATTCATTCGTGCATTCAAACTGGCTGATCCGGCGATCAAACTTGATATGATCAATGGCAAAATCATTAGCTTCAAAACGCGCATGAACAGTTCGCCCGGATACGAAATCAACATAATGGAATCCTCGTGTAAATTCAAAGGCCTCAATGAAAATCCTGAAATATCAAAATAAAGTACATATCTGTATTTAACATTCTCTTACATACCGACACCTATTTGCGATTTTACCGTAACTAAGCGACAAAAAGGTAAATTTTACAGGGGACTTTTTTTATCACTAATTTAAACGGTGTAAAAATTTATTTGGATTTAAATGGACAACAACATTATTAAACGCTAGTTTTCTAATGGGACTATTTATTTTTTGCATACCTTATTGTCCAAAGGTAAAATTACGCTTATGATATTTTTTCTGAACATGCTAAGAGTTTTCGCTTGCGATAGCAAATATAGGTTGGAGTATTTTTTATGAAGTGTGAAGTAAAGTTTTTTGTGATATAATATTACTTTTCATTTTGTGAATTCGGTGCAAGGTCTAATAAGACAATTTCATGTACTATTTAAAGAAGAAAAAAGTTATAAAGTTATACCTTGGGCTTATTAATGCAATATATACATATTAATACTTATTTCTTGCTTACAATGTTGGTAAAATGAAGGATGTAACTAAGTAAATTAACAACTTATTCAGAACTTTGATTGTAATAATTTAAATTGCAAATTAAATTTTGCTCTTTCCTTTTGCGAATTTTTCTATTATCCTTTCAGTGTCAATTTCAATATCTAAGTGTACGTGTAAAAGTGCTAGACCTATCCATCAATCCATAATTATTGAGTATTATAATACAAGGTTCGATAAACTGACAGTTGTCTCTCTCGCACCGCTCTCTTAGCAGTGGCACCGTGTTGCTTATTTGCAAATTTACTTGGAAAAAGTGTAGCTTTGCTGTGAAATATAAGTATAAGCTTTTGTGCAATATGTTTAATTGTGTATGCATATGAAGCACATTTAACTGATGGAAAAATAAATTGTTTTTAAATTGGATGTTTACATAAATCTCATAGTAGTTTTATTTTGATTTTGAGTCCTTTTGCAGTTTTTATACAGCTAAAATGCACATAAATTAGGTAATTCACGTAGATATATTAATATTTCGTTCAATGTTTCGTTTAAAATGCCAGATTTCCTGCAAATACATTATAATTTACAAAAGGAATTTCACTACTAACTGCCTACTTTTCTACTACCATTTTCGCAATAAATAAATAAATTCTTCCCCTTTCTCTGTCCTTCGTAAATGCAACCTTTTGTAAGGGAGTGTCAAACCGCGGCTGTCAATAATTATCTAACCTTGTATTAGTGAATCATGGACTTATCAGTCTTTCTTCATCCATTGTACGACGCAACCATGTTTTTAACCGGCGAAGGGTTGAAAAACTTCTTTCGGAAGAAGCGTTAAAAGCTGGAAGTGTGACCAGAATGCAGAGAAGTTTGTTAATCAATGGAAAAGCATGTTCGTCGCATTTACAAAGAACTTCTGCTGCTGATTTTGGGAATGGCTTTTCGCTTTCCTTATTTGTCCATCCTTCCAACCATACTTTATACTCTCATTCCAAATTGATACCGTCTTTTTCTAAGAAAAGTTCGTATCGTTTTCCAAGCGATTTTACGCGTTCGATAGCTTTTTTTCATCAGGCGTATTATATTCTCCAATTTTAGATGGAAGTAATAAGTTCAAATCAGAAATATTTGATGACTCTTTCGGCAATCTTTCTCGGAGATCGAGCAAAATATTATCTAATAGCGGTAGGTTAGGTTAGGTTAGGTTATCCTGGCTGCCCTCATCCGTACCGGAAAGGGCACACTTAGGCCTCCATGGGCCCATTGGGATACGATACTTGAGACTCGTACGTCCCTCTTCCTACCTCAGAAATTGAACCAATTCGTAGCTCTGATGAAGCGCACAAAATCGTAGATACTGGCCGGGGCCAGTTCAGCCAGATACTCGAAAGAATAGCGAAGGAGCGAGCGTCGACGGGCTCTTTCCAAATCGGGACAGTGGCACAGGTAATGCTCCACGCTCTCGATCTCCTCCTCATTGCGGCAGCTACCACAGTAGTCGTTTGGCTGCAAACCCATCCTGGCAGCGTGGGTTCCCATAAGTCAGTGCCCGGTGAGAATTCCGATAATATGGCGGAGCATTGGTCGCTCCAAATGAAAGAGAGGGCGAGATCTAGGCTTATCTAATCTAGGCCAGATGTGTCTCGCTATCCTGCACGTGGGCTCCGCGGACCATCTTACATTTGCCCGTTCGATAAAGTTATTCTGCAGCCAAAGTTTACAGGATGGCGGAATACTCGCATTACGAGCGGTACTGATCGCAGGCAGTAGGGTTCCTTTCCGAGCCAGCTCGTCCGCAACACAGTTGCCCGGTATTTCCCTATGACCTGGTACCCATACAACTCGAGTAAAGTGACTCCTTGCCAGCTCATTTAGAGTACGTCTACATTCCATGACAATCTTCGATGAAGATTTGTCACAATTAAGTGCTTGGATAGCTGCCTGGCTATCAGAAAAAATAGTTACTGCATGCAGATTAGTAGGAGAATCGATCAGCCATCTAGCAGCTTCGTAGATTGCTGTTACTTCAGCCTGAAACACGCTACAGTAATCTGGCAGACGGAAACTGAGGCTAAGTGAGAGTTCCTGCGAATATATCCCACTTCCTACCTTCAGATCTAGCTTGGAGCCATCGGTGTAGATGGCTGCTGAGTCAGAGTAAGAGATCAGGATTGAATCCTCCTCCAACTCACCCCTTGAGGGGATCCTTGTTTGGAAGTGATTCTTTAGTCCAGTAGGCGGGACTGTGTAGTCAAGGCGCCTGAAGTTTCCTGGAAGATTTTCCAAAATTCTAGAGTATCCAAATCTTGTATCACTCCACTTGATCAGCGGGTTTAATCTAACAGCATTACAGCTTGCCTGCAGTTTGCCATATAGGTCCACAGGTAGAAAATGGAGCAAAGTCTCTAGGGCTTTAGTCGGCGTTGAGGGCAACGCCCCCGTGATCATCATGCACGCCACCCTTTGAACCTTTGTTAATCTGCTTTTGATTGTAAGTTTGTCCACGGATGGCCACCAGACCGTGATACCATAGAATAGAATGGGAGGCACCACTGCTGTGTACATCCAGCTCACGATGTGCGGCTTTAAGCCCCACTTTTTTCGTATTGCTGATTTACAGGCATACAGGGCAGTTAAAGCCTTCTTGCCACGCTCTTCAACATTGCGCCGCCAAGTTAGCTTTCTGTCCAATACAACGCCCAGGTACCTAACTTCCTCCGAGAGGGCTAGGGTAACACCGTTCAAGAAAGGAAGTTGCACCTGGACAGTTTTAATTTTCTTTGTGAAAAGAACCATGACTGTTTTCCCTGGATTGACACTAAGGCCAGATTTCTTGGACCAGGTTTCCACAACGCCTAAGGCGCCTTGGACCAGATCACATAGAATTTGGGGGTGCTTACCTACCGCCGTCAGGGCCAGATCATCAGCGTAGGCAACTACCTGACAGCCTGTGCTCTGTAGCTGCGACAGCAGAGTATTCACCGTTAGATTCCACAGGAGTGGGGAGAGGACACCGCCTTGCGGGGTGCCGCGGTTTGCATACCTTGTTGCCGATACCTCTCCCATCTCCGAGTATATAGTTCTGCAGCCTAGAAGGCGATGAACAAATTCTACCAGAGGGTACTCCAGACCGAGGTTAGTTAGGGCGCGGAGAACAGCTTCTGGGAGAACATTATTGAAGGCACCCTCGATGTCAAGGAATACGCCTAATGCATATTCCTTAAGCACTATTGCCTTTTCAATGGTGCTGACAATACTATACAAAGCTGTGTCTACAGACCAGCCTTTCCAATAGGCATGCTGACAGCTAGACAATTTACTAAAATCAATTTCTTGTCGGATCTTCACGTCCAGTAGTCTTTCCAGAACCTTCAGGAAGAAAGATGTAAGGCTAATCGGTCTAAAGTCGCTTGGCTTCACGTGGGATTGTCTGCCGCCCTAGGGAATGATCACAACCTTCGCCAGTGTCCATCCCTTGGGTATGAAGCTAAGTATGAGACAAGCCTTATAGATTGAGACATAGAATGTCAGACGTTGCCCGAAGTTCGGCTGGGAAGATGCCGTCCACGCCTGGAGATTTGTAGGGCTGGAAGGACCTTATGGCCCAATCTACCCTTTCTACATCAATAAAATCTAGGTATTCTAAGGAGCGTCCAGAAATTGTGCGAGCAACGCCAGGCTCCTCAGTACACCCTGGAAAGTGGGCGCTCATTAGAACCTCAAGCATAGAAAACCGTAGTAGAAAGCGTAGTAAATTTCTTAAGAACTGCGTACTGCCTTAAGGAAATTTGACTCAAGAAAATTTCTTAGCCATTTCTTGTACGTCATTTTATATGGAGTTTTTGCTTTTCTTGAGAGCTGCATACAGGCCTTAAGCACGGTGCGCCGAAATTGCGCATATGCAAACTGTGCATTTAGACGTTATTTCGGTTTTAACCGAAACTGTGCACGTATGAGTGAGAAACAGGTAAATAAAATTCAGTTGTGGTTCGTTAAACCTTTAATTTTATTCTGCCTGTATTTTAGTAAGTTTACATCTATTTATTTACTTATGCGAGTACTGACGCGCAGGTCAGTTGTTTTTCCTACTTTATGCCCTGTATGCAGCTCTCAAGAAAACGATCAAGAAAAAATTGCCATTATTTCGTGTGTGTGTCCAAGGAATTTTGACATTTTTGATACCTCACAGCCTGTTGCCTCACTCTTTCCTCAAGAAATAATGGAATGGGCATATATTTCTGTTGCAAACCTGGGTTGCCTTGTGCTCTTTTTTCACAAAAAACTTTAGAAAACCGTAGTAGAAAGTGTAGTAAATTTCTTAAGAACTGCGTACTGCCTTAAGGAAATTTGACTCAAGAAAATTTCTTAGCCATTTCCTGTACGTCATTTTATATGGAGTTTTTGCTTTTCTTGAGAGCTGCATACAGGCCTTAAAACAGAACAAAGGAAGGAAACTATTTATGGTTTCGGGATCATTTACATTTAGTTCCTTTGTTCTAATTTTTCATTTAGTAAACAAATGTATTTGTACACATGTACATTAGACTGCATCACTCCCCATACAAAAAAATCGGTACGGTTTTTCCATTCGAATTATAAAATCTATTATATTTTAAGACGTCCACCAAAGTATTTCGGAATAATATTAAGATTTAAACGAGCTGAACTGATTTGAAAATACCTCCAAAAATGTAGTTTTTTTATGAATAAAAATAGTTTCGTAAAGATGTTTTCTGAAAAATTCACCCCAAATGACAAAACGATTAAATCTTAAAAAATGTACATAAAAATATAAAAAAAAATTAAACGGAATCGTAATAATGAAATTTATGATGCTGTTTTTAACTTTTTTCAAAGATTAGTATAAGAAAAACTTGAATAACTGAACCTACACTCTTCCGATTTAGACTTGTGATGTATCATTAGAAAGGTATTTTCTTTGCTAATAAGCTCACTCAAAGGATGAAAGAGAAAGGTAGGATAAACGAACATCATTCAAAGTTGAATTAAGATGTGTTGGTATTTGAAAAAAAGTGGGACACGAATTACTTTTTTTTGCACATAAATAAAAATAGTGCAAATATACCTTTCTACCGAGATCTCATAAATCTAAATCAGAATAGTTTTGGCCCAGTTATTAAAGTTTTTCGTAAATCAATCTTTGAAAAAAGTAACAAAAACACATCAAAAATCTCATTATTACGATTCCGTTGAAAAGATTTTTCAATATTTTTATGCAGATTGTTTAAGCCTAATCTGTTTTGTTATCTGAGGAGACTTTTTTCGAAACGTTCTTTAAGAAACTCTTTTTATTCAAAAATAACTAAATTTTTGGAAGTTTTTTCAAATCGGTCCAGCTCGCTCAAATCTTAATATTTTTGGGAAATATTTTGGTAGACGTCTTAAAATATAATAAATTTTGTAATCCCGGCGGACGAAGGCCACCTACACAAAAAGAAGTTCTGCGCAAAAATGCTTCCTTCCCCCCCCCCTTTTCGGAAACACAGAAAGGAGAGTTCTACTTAGTAAGGGTTATAATCCCTAAGCGCGGCCGAAGGCCGCCTACGCAAAAATAAGTTCTGCGCAAAAATAATTCCGTCCCCCCCTTTTTCGGAAACACAGAAAGGAGAGATCTATTTAGTAAGGGTTATAATCCCTAAGTGCGGCCGAAGGCCGCCTACGCAGAAAAAGTTCTGCCCAAAAATATTTCCGCTCTCCTTTCTCCATGAGATCTAGTTCGATACAGTTATAAATACGTCACCTAAATAATAATGATTATTTTAAGATTTTTGTTTGTTCGCTCAAAGATAATAATGATTATTGAGTTTTATTTTTTCACTAAGAATAATGATCTTTCAAAAACTCAAAAACTATACCAGCGTGATTTCCGACGTATCATTTTCAGAGGTAGCCGCATCCTAATAAAGGGAATAAGCCCCAAACTTTTCAGGTCAAAATTTCAGTAAGTTGCGTCTGTATGGCATTTTCAATTTTATAAACTATCATCATTTTTAAGTGGAAAAATAAAACTCAAAAACAATGAATATCTCTGAGCGAAAAAAAAAATTATAAAATATTGATTAAACTATGATTAACTAGTTCGTGTTTTCCCTACAAGGTAATTATAAACTCAACATTAAATTTAAACATCAACATTTTCTTTAAAAATATACTGTTTAGAAGATATTTAACATTTAATTGGTAAAATTGTGGTAAATTGTTTCTAGTCAGGGTTCGGAAATTCTCAGTCACATTCTTTCACGTTCGCGATCAAGAATATTTCACAATTATATTTGCATTCTTTTATAGCGAGTGAAAAATGCAAACAAATTTATCATCTCTCACATTCGGTATGCGATCGACAAAAAAATTTCCGATTTGAAAACGAAATAAAGGCTGCGTTTCTTTATACATTCCGGATAATCCCATTTCACAGCCGGAATAAACAGAATGCGTTTGAAATATACGTCAACATATCATCAGGAACGTTCTAAAGAATAAATAAACAGAAAAGTTTATTCCAAACGTTCAGAATGAATAAAGAAATTCAGCCAAAGTAAAGTTAGATAAGTCTACCTGGGTGTCAGATGAAAATAGAAACATTTCTATTTCGTATGTACGTGCTTTGTACAGAAACTTGCCTTTACACGATATGTTGGCATGAATGTTGGTTGAATGTGTAGTAAAAAACCAATTAGTACAATACCTCGAATCTAATAACAGTCTGCATTTCGCAAGAAGAACTCATGTGAAGCTGCCCTGAATTTGGTAATTGCCCACTGGAAAGAAGAACTGAGCAAAAACAAATACATAATTGCCGTTTTCTTAGATTTGAAACGTACCTTTGAGACAATAGATCAAGACCTACTATTGAGAAAGTTGTCCAATATAGGAATGAAGGGTATCGAACTGAATTGGTTTGAAAGTTTTATAAAGAATCGTATGCAAAAAATAACGATTGGATCGTCGGTATCAGGCGAAAGAAAAGTAATGATTGGGCTACCGCAAGGTTCAGTGTTAGCACCTATTTTATTTAATATTTATATTAATGATATTTCGCAAAACATTAAGTATAGCGATATCAATCTCTTTGCCGATGATACATTAATAATGATAAGTGGGGAAAATGTAAATGATATTGTTTCAAAACGATCTGGATGAAATATAAAATTGGCTATGCTTAAATAAACTCAAATTAAACATCAGCAAAACCAAATTTATGGTTATATCTAGAAGAGGCCTAGATAATAATGATTTAGGCCAATTAAATATAAACCAACAAACAATATATAAATGAACTCCCTTACAAATAATCCTATTAGGCTTAAGTATTGCATTTTTAATACTAGGTTAAGCTTATAATTAAATATTGTTATGATCTAGGTTCAAACGAGCCGTAAGAAATAAATGAGTAGTCCGCTGGCAAAGTGCGCTATGTAAATTTTTTTCGATTTTTAGTTTTTGGTGGTTAACGTACCAGTATTGAAAGTAGTTCCATGTTCACTAACAATACAGTGCAAAATCCTTATATATTCTGAAAAAAATAGCATCAAATGTTAGCTACTTTAGCAAAAGTCGCTATAATACTTACTGTATGTATATATACACTTTTAAAAGTCGCTATAATATTTATTGTACGTATTTATACAAGTTCGAAAGTCTCCATCTTCTGATGAACTTAGAAAACTGCAAGAAAACGTGGTGGTTTCGGTGCCTTGTGGAAGACGTCTCAAAAAAGAAGCAGACCAACCTTCATGGAAGAGAGAACGCGAAAATCTTAAAAAAGCTGGCTTTATAAAACTTACTGTTTCAAAACTCGCTATACTTAAATTCTATATATAAAATTTGCAAAAACTACCACACTTCGATTTTGATTTTTAATGTTATTAGGCTCTTATTTATCCAAATTTTCAGATAATACGAAGAAATATACAATTTGGATGTTACTTGTTGTTGTAGAAGTTTTTTTTAATTTATGGCTTACTATTATAAAATCACATAAAGCTGTTTGCAAGTGGACTACTCAAATAAATAAATAAATAAATTTCCATATGTAAAAAGTGGCATGTACACACGCAAAAACATATCGTGTAAGAACACCTTAAGTAATACATATATTCTTACCCCAAAATTCATAAAAAATTAAGAAGACTTTAACTGCTTTATAAATCGAAAATTTGTATGAAAATGTCACTTTATAAAGCCTAATTTATTTTTCATAAATAAGGCCATTATTCTATTAACGGGTGTATATTTTTGGTTTCTTATTAATATCCTTATAATGGCGAATCAAAACATTTAAAATAAATACAAAATTTATATTGTTTTTTCTGCTTTTCTTTACTCTCAGTCTTCATCAGACGCGCACTTTTATCATTAGTCAGTATTATCCCCACGAAGTTCCATTTATTAGATATAATAAATAAACGCAATCATTATAATAAAATAACATGCAGATACACCATTATAATGAAAAGTGTACGCTTGGAATATACATACATTAACTACACGTCTGCATGTATGGAATTTATATGTACATACCAGGGTTGTTGCGAATATTCGCATTCGCATTCGCGACCGCGGAGCTTCCGCATTAATTTTAACATTCGCATTCGCTTTCGCATTGGCAATAATCAGCGCGGATCTTTTGCGAATGCGAATATTGAAGGGACCGAAAGTAACAGTTATTTTCTTTACGAGTTAAACTTGGCCAAATATTTTTTATTCCCAACTAAAAGTCCTTTCCGGACAATAAACAAACCGCTTATCCAAATTAAACAATGAAAGAGGACTTAAATAGCTTTAAAACTGAAATGTCTAAACAAGCAAAGTCACCTATTGAAAAATATTTCAATAAAAAATTATAATTAATTACCATAGAACAAACCTTGGGTCAGGTATATGAATTTCTTTAGTATTAAATGATATAAAAAAAAATATATAAATAGAGGTGGTAACCTTCGTTCGTTATTTTTGTTTAAAAGCTATTTCAGTCCTCTTTCACATGATACCAAATTTGTTTAATTTTGATAAGCTG
Source organism: Rhagoletis pomonella (assembly GCF_013731165.1). NCBI lineage: Eukaryota > Metazoa > Arthropoda > Insecta > Diptera > Tephritidae > Rhagoletis > Rhagoletis pomonella. Next base: position 14,360 of record NW_023458797.1, on the reverse strand, counting down.
TTTGTTTATTGTCCAGAAAAAAACTTTCGGAATAAAAAATATTAGGCCAAGTTTAACTGGTAAAAAAATAACTGTTTCGGTCCCTGGAATATTATGCAAGTGCAATGCTAAAACGTATATCTGGTCAGTCACAGAGAAAGGATCAAAAATGAATTACAAAAACTAAAATCGAAAAACGCTGTTGACGTTACTGGTTCTCCACATTCAGAAACAACCAAAAGAATGAGAATGAAGAATTCTTTGGAAAACAACGTTGTTTAATCAACGATCTTGCCATGATACTAGATTGTGAAGATGAAAGTCAGGAGGATACATACGACATTTGCAGACCGATGCAATTCCCAAAAAAGAATTATTGCACCGCAATAAAAAAAATAAATAAATATAACTGAAAGTCCTCTCGACTAGTGCAGCGTCAATCGAAAAGAATTTACAATTTTGTCAAGTTTGAAGTTTTTCAAGTTTTTCGCAGCGAGCGAGTAGTTATTTAGTGGCGCAGGTTTGATTTACGACCCTTTAAAAACATTTTATTGAATACAATGTTCCAATTTTTAAATTCAAGTACTAAAAAAAACTTATTAATAATTACTAACCTTTCCATTTTTTATTTAACTAAATCACCTAATTTACTCACCTAAATTATTTCTTAACAAGTAAAAAAGTCTAAGTTCGGGCGGAGCCGAACAATACATACATAAGCAGTGGTCGTTTTACGTCTATTTCAAACATCTTCGATAGAACGTTCAGTTAGACATAATGAGATAAACTTATATAGATATATGTGGGCGGCATCACGCCCATTTTCCAAAATTCCATAATGTTAATTCTTTTCAAGGGATTGTTGTTGGTATCAATTTTGGGTAAAATTAGCGTTATAAAAAGGTGGTCGTAATTTTAGTCAGATTTTAATAACTTTCAACGTTTTGCCTTTATGGGGCAACCACTATAATCATACCGAGTTTGGTACACATTCATCGAACGGTTACCGAGATACACATATTTGTTTTAAGTAGGCGGGGTCACGCCCATTTTTCAACATTTTATTATAAGCGTACTTTTTGCTAAAAAATTATTGCAAACATCAATTTTGAATAAATTAGCTGCAGGATTGATTACTGATTTATCGAAGCTTTCGTATTTCTCTAAATTACCGTTATGTGGGATGTGGGCGTGGTTATTATCCGATTTTTTTTTAATTTTTCAGCCGTTTGGTATGTTTTGTGAAGCCCAACACTGTGCCAAGTTTGGGAGAAATTGGTGGAGCGGTTCCCAAGATATACACATGTAATCATAAATGGGCGTACCTACGCCCATTTCCAAAAATGTTTAATATTCTTATTTTTCGTTTAAAAATCAATTTTGAGTGAGTAAGCTTGAGTAGTTACCAAAATATCGCAGTATTTCTGAAAACTACCATTACATGGGAGGTAGGCGTGGTTATCGTCCTATTTTGCCCATTTTCAACACCATCCGTCCTACGCTCAAAATAAGTACACATACCAAGTTTCTTTAAGATATCTCAATTTGTACTCGAGTTATAGCTTGCACATACGGTTACTCTTTTCATTCTGATCATTTATGTATACATTTGTCTATATCAATCTCGATTCGTTTTGCCTGTTACAAACAGCCGTTATGTGAACAAAGTTATAATACCCTTGCGTACAAGTGCGCTCGTTTATAAAAATACTTGACATCCGCATTCGCATTCGCATCCGCGGATGTTAGCGTTTGAGCATTCGCATCCGCATTCGCATCCGCGGATGTCTAAAATTCCACATTCGCAACATCCCTGGTACATACATAAATATTACCACCATAATTCATATATTTGTGCATACTCCTACATTCCTTCCAACCGAAAAGTATTTGCTTGCATTACTTACATATACATATGTACATATGTATGTATGCTGTATGCATAACAAAATGCATAAAACAAACGCGAAGAATATCTCCCATGCAACGTCATTGAAAATTTTTCGCGATAAGTTTATCGCGATAAGATGTTGTGAGTGATCGCGAATGGATTACTTTCATCGTTTTTTCTCATTTATGAGAGGCCGACATCGGTAATGCTCGGACTTCTCATATTCGAGTGAGAGGGAATTTCTTTGCTTTTTTCGATCGCGAATGAAATGCAGCGCAAATTTTTTTGTCAATCGCATTCCGAATGTGCGATAAAAAATGCAAAAATAGATTTGGAATATTATCGATTATGATAAATCTCATAAATGAATTAAAACGAATAATCATAAATGAGAATTTCCGAACCCTCTTTCTAGTATGGCACTTTAATAATAACAGGAAAACACATTACGGTATACTCCGTTTAGCTGCCTATTCGCTTAGGTGCATTTTCTGCTTACGTGCACAATTTTGCCAAATACTGCTTCATGAAATGGATTTGGTACGAAATTTTCACTTTTGGCTGCATTTCCGCAGTTCAACCCCTTTTCGTTTAACAGTCCTATTTTTGAGTAAGTTTTCTTCGGTTTGTACGAAAAATACTGCACTTATCGGCACTAAAGTTTTTTCAAATTTTATATTTGCTTACAACATATCACTCTTGGCAATGAAGACCCAGAAGAATATAATAATGTCCTTGCGCGACTAGTTTTAAAGAGGCCTTATTCGCATTAAATACTTTAAAGCAATTTCATGAAAAACGGTATTGGAACAAATTGTAAAATCTAAAAAAAAAAACAAATCACAGCTTTATTTGTAAAATTAATCAATAAAAATCAATCAGTGACTTTTACTTACAAAAGTTATGAATACAAGTAATTGTTAAGCAAAAAACAAAACCGACTTCAATTCTCATATGAAAATTTAAGACTATTAAGATTTCTTCATGATCCGATGATCGGATTTGAACAAAATTAGTATGGGACCACATCTGAGGTAACACCTTTCCTTAACAGCAAAGAATTTAGAAATCGGTTGACGTGGTCCAAAGTTATGCGGTAGCATACATAAAAAAAAAATATTCCGGCGAATTGATAACCTTCTCCTATTTGTGAAGTCGGCTAAAAAATTAAAACTTACCAAGATATAACAAACAACAAACTGAAAACAAAAAAAAATCCAAAATACTTAAATCGTAATATTTACTCCATGAACCTAACCGGAAAGATGCTGTAAGATTAAATGCTAAATATCTTCGAAACCGTACATTTTATTAGCGTTTTCTTTTCTCAAAATAAGTTTTGCCCTTTCATGTGGGAACTCTTGCTTTGCGTTGCCCTGAAACCTGAGAAAATGTTGCGATAATCATATGAGAATGAAACAGTAAATATGCTACTCCATAAGAAGTTCATTTTTAAAACTTAATACCACTGAATTATTCCTTAAGTCTTTTATTAATTTCATAGGAAACACTTATTTCTAATATGGAAAATAATTTTTTTTTTACAAGCGTAAATTAAGAATCAACCGTGCAACTATCACCAGAGAACTTAGATAGATAGAGAAGGTGCAAATTTTTGGAACGTAAAATTGTTTGGCTGAAAAATAAATCCATGGAATATCACCACAGCGCGATTAACATTTCAAGAAGAGTTAACAGAGAAAAATGTAAATTTCTATTATGATAATGTTATATTTGTTGCAAGTGTCTGGCTATGTGTTGCTAGGTTGCATGTGAATGCAGAAACGTATTCATGTATATTTTTTTAATAAAATTAAATAAATTAATATAGTTAAATTATATTAAATGTACTTTTATATTAGTTAAAATTGCTGACTTGCATTTCTGCATGACCATTTGTTAAAGATAATTTATTCAGTAGTTAATGTTGCTAAAAACTTAAAAAGCATCTGTTCAAGTTCGCTTCTTGTACGAGTATTATATTATGTAAATAGTAAAAGTGCATGTTAGTTAAAAAAAATGATAAACTTGGTTTTTTCACATACTCATTTTAAAGATGGACGCATTAACAAAAAAAATGTACAAAGCAATGCACTTGTTAACTTCAAAGTTGTTTTTGACTTTTACTGCAATACTCGTAGATATTATTTGTGAATAATAGTTCTGGAGTCAAATGCAAATCCATTTCCCAGGCATGCGCATATGGATGCTTGTAGTACATACAGATGCGATCAACTAATTAGCAACGAAATTCAAAATGATATTGTTTGCAAATTATGTTTATTTATTTATTTTTAATAATTTCCTTTAAAATATGATTCAATCTATAACAGAAACCAAAATAATAAAAATTTAAAAGCTTGCACAAATTGCTAAATAATAAATCAAACTTCAAAAAATTGTTATAAATATTTCAAAATTTTTAATTAGAATATTTAGAAAATTTTCGGGTATGCAGTATTGTAGTCCATTCAATTATAGTATAACAAAGTCCAAGTTTCTAGTCGTTAAAAATTACCGTTGATTTTTTAGAATTTTTTTGTGGAGGGTTGTTCGCATTTTCTTCCATATAACACATGAACAAAAATTTTTTTTTTGTATGGGAAAAAACAGCAACACCCCAACAAAAAAAAATCTAAAAAATCAACGGTAATTTTTAACAACTTGAAACTTGCACTTTCTTATACTATAATTGAATGGACTACAATACTGCATACCCGAAAATTTTTTAAATATTCTAATTAAAAATTTGGATGACGATTTCTTGAAGTTTAATTCGTGTTTTTGCAATTTGTGCAAGCTTTTAAACTTTTATTATTGTGGTTTCTGTTATAGATTGAATTATATTTTAAAGGAAATTATTAAAAATAAATAAATAAACATAATTTGCAAACAAAATCATATTGAATTTCGTTGCTAATTAGTTGATCGCATCTGAATGTATGTATGCATATATGTACTTACATACATATATACATATGTACCCCATACACATACTCCAAAATCATTTATTGATATCGTTATTGGACATGCACATAATATTACATATATGTATGTACATACTAACTTTCTTCTTATTTGGGGCTGACAAACTTTAACTTAAGAGTCGACTTTATTTCGTCTACGAAAATGCGCCAATAGTTTTGAAGTCTAATGAAAATGCATTTCCCACGCATACATATATCTATATGTACATGCTACATTAATTGACAACGTTTTTACATGCATATATAAGTACATATGTACATACATATATGCATATTGCTGCTTAAATACTACGCACATATACACATACATAATTACACGTATACTCAAATACAACAATAACTATTTCATTCATAAACGCATTCGCATATTTCTCAAGGCCAAGTAAATTCATTCATAAAAACAGCCGCAGCACATCTCCCCGCAAATTCATCACCCACAAGCGCAACTTTATCAATCCGACACAAAAATGTAAAATTGAAGAAATCTCGGCCAGCCATGTGAAAAGTGGCAATTATTTCTCTATATCCAGTAAAATAAGTTATCTCGAAGTTTGGTAATTTTTGGTAGCTTTTGACAAAACACTCAATTTCTCTATTCCCTTCCAATATTTCAACCACTAACTAGTATTTTAAGGTGTAATTTTAATAAACATTAAATAAAAGTGTACGTTTTCTGCAGGAAAATACATTAATTTTTTTTAATAAAATCAAAACTTCTAAAACCACAAACATATGTGGTTTTATCGGAAGTTCACAAATGTAACGTGGCAACTTAGCTCGTTTTCACATTTTCCGGTCCGAAATTGTGAAATTTTTGTCCATGACGCGCCACGATTTTTGTACAGGTGGGTCAATGTGCCTTGAACACCATTTGTATAATTGCAAAAAAATATTCTATTTATTTTTGAATATTAAAAATTTCTAAACTTCAAAGCGTTTATAAAAATTTATTTACATATATCCACGGATGATTTTTAATTTTTTTCACCCGTAAGCAAATCTTCAGCACCATAAAAAGATTCAACCACATCAAAGTACAAGATATGCTATGTCCAAGCTAGTGCTAGTCCACTGTATATGTCCATATGTATGTCTGCATGTATGCGTGTAAATATGTCAACTCAAATTTGATTTTAACCCATTTTAGCGGACATAGTTTTTTTCATTCCAGCCGTTAATATAACATGAATTTTATAGTTAATTTTCATGAAAG
>NW_023458797.1:5923-8190 GCF_013731165.1 Rhagoletis pomonella | reverse complement strand
AATATTGATGGCGTCGTGGCAATTCGCAGAAATTTAATAATTCGTCTGCGGTAGGCTGACGGCGAGGGGAAGACGAAAGCAGACCAATCGTACATATGTATGCACATATTCACATTTATTAATGCATACATATTGGAGGATGGTTCCGTGCGCAGAAGTGGAAAACTTTTGACTGCCATTCACCTGGGAGTGGCCAGAAGCGATTCTTGTGCGTACGGTTCAAATCGCAGCTCACAACGTCCGGATATTTATATCCACGTACCCTCTGGGTAGCAACCAAACACCCGTTTGGGAGCGAGCTAAAGGGAGAAGGCGTAAAACTTCGCATGCGCTGGGTTTGGGTCCCGCCACGTTAAAACCCCGCCCAATGAAAAGAAGCAAACAGCCTCAGATGAGACCCCCTTTTTCTGATGACGACCACGGCAAACGTATAAAGGACTATGATTTAAGGGTATGCACCTGGAATATCCGGACCCTTAATGGGGAAGGTGCCTCTGCCCGGCTGGTTGATGTCCTCGGGAAGACAAAGGCTGACATCACCGCCATCCAAGAAATGCGATGGACGGGGCAAGGTAAAGTAAGCGTGAAGCCTTGCGACGTCTACTACAGTTGCCACGTAAAGGAGCGCAAATTCGGTGTTGGATTCGTGGTAGGAGAGAGACTCCGTCGCCGAGTACTGGCGTTCACCCCGGTGGACGAACGTCTAGCCACAATCCGCATCAAAGCTAGATTATTCAACATCTCGCTCATCTGCGCCCATGCCCCGACGGAAGAGAAGGATGAGGCGTCCAAGGATCTCTTCTATGAGCGCTTGGAACGTACATATGAGCGCTGCCCCCGACACGATGTCAAAATCGTGCTTGGCGATTTTAATGCTAAGGTGGGCAAGGAAGGGATCTTTGGCGCCACTGTCGGAAAATTCAGCCTCCACGACGAAACGTCCGATAACGGACTGAGGCTGATCGACTTCGCCGGGGCCCGAAATATGGTAATATGTAGTACTAGGTTCCAGCATAAGAACATCCACCAAGCTACATGGCTGTCTCCAGATCGAAAAACGAGAAACCAAATCGATCATGTTGTGATAGACGGAAGGCATGCTTCAAGCGTTTTGGACGTACGTACACTCCGAGGGCCAAACATCGACTCGGACCACTATCTTGTTGTAGCCAAGATACGCACCCGCCTCTGTGCAGCAAAAAATGTGCGCCCAACAATGCAAGGAAAGCTTAACGTCGAAAAGCTGCAATCACAACAGACGGCCAATTTATTCGCCACTCGACTCACACACCTGCTCTCTGAGAGCACTCTTCAACAATCCGACGTACGCGAGCAGTGGAACCACATTTCCCGATCATTAAGTACCGCCGCCGAAGAAGGAGTTGGATTTCAGCGAGCCCGAAAGAACAACTGGTACGATGAGGAATGTCAAGAAGCCGCAGAGAAAAAAGATGCCGCCTACAGGGCCACGCTGCGATCGGGCGCAACGCGAGCCATGTGGGACCGTTATAGGGAACTGAAGAAGGAAGCGAGACGTATTTGCCGCAATAAGAAGAGAGAGGCCGAAATACGTGAGTGCGAAGAGCTTGAGATGCTGGCCGACAGGAAGAACTCCCGAAAATTCTACCAGAGGGTTAGGCGACTTACGGAAGGTTACAAGACCGGGGCGAACTCCTGTAAGAACAACAATGGCGACCTAGTGACCGATGTCCAGAATATACCTAAATTGTGGAGGGAACACTTTTATAACCTACTGAATGGTAGCAGCGCTGAAAGTAGTGAGGAAGACGAACCCGAGTCCCCAGTCGATGATGATGGAGTAGCTGTCCCACCGCCTGACTATGACGAGGTACGAATAGCGATTACGCGGCTGAAAAACAACAAAGCTGCTGGAGCTGACGGCCTGCCAGCCGAGCTATTCAAGTACGGCGGCGAGGAGCTGATGAGGTGCATGCATCAGCTCGTATGCAGAATATGGTCAGATGAACGCATGCCCGACGACTGGAATTTAAGTGTGCTCTGCCCAATCCACAAGAAAGGCGACCCCGCCATACGCGCCAACTACCGCGGAATTAGCCTTCTAAGCATAGGTTACAAGGTCTTATCGAGCGTATTGTGCGAAAGACTGAAGCCCACCGTCAACGAGCTGATTGGACCTTATCAGTGTGGCTTTAGGCCTGGAAAATCCACCATAGATCAGGTATTCACAATACGCCAAATCTTGGAAAAGACCCGCGAGAATAGGATCGACACACACCATCTATTTG
>NW_023458797.1:4790-5823 GCF_013731165.1 Rhagoletis pomonella | reverse complement strand
TAAATGGATATGTAGGTACAAACGCATGCATAATTTCACATAATCGCTCAAATTTGCCAAAAGTTACTGAAAGCTTTATTGTAAATATTTTCACTAAAATATTAGTTATTGGAATTAAAATTTTATGCGAATCCAATTTTTATTCCCATTTTTAGAAAGCGCAAGTATGTGTATGTTCGTGCCACAAAAATTATTTCATAAGTAGTTAATTTTAAACACAAATATGTATGTACACTGGCAAAGTGAGTGCATCCTGTTTTTTGTTTAATATTTGCAATGTTTTTAAGTTAAACTTTTATGTTATTTTCGACGGGAATTGCGTTTTTATGCATATAGCAAGTGCAATTTGTAAAAAATAGCGCTAATTTTTTTTTATTTGTTTGCAAACGGTCATGCGCATTTTATTCTACAAGAAATTCACTTTTATTTGGTAAAAAGTGCAAAAAGCCGTCAGCAATAAATAATCATTAAAAATCAACCGGATTTTTTAGCCGCTTAAAACTTGATATTGTTCCACTAGAATTAAAAAACCGATCATCTGCGTACTCAAAATTTTTCTAAAAACTCAGATTAAACAGGTCAAAATTTAGACGGGAATTCGTTGAATTTTTCTATGTTCTGTGTAAGTTTGAAAGTTTGACTTGTATAGTTTTGATTAAAGCATGAACCACATTTTTATAAAAAGATAATAAAAAAAAATTAATTGAAAAACATTGCAAATATTAAGCAAAAACCACCATGCACTCACTTTTGATTGCCAGTATATGTATGCATGTACATATGTGTGTAAACTTTATGCCAAACTATCATTATTTTAAATTGTATTTGCATCTTCATAAAAGGAGAACAAGATAAAAAATTTAACAAAAATTACAAATTAATGAAAATTATGTGAAGATTTACCATATTTTCGTTTATTTGCTCGCAAAGAACATCACATTTCATGTTGCTCAACATTGTATTATGTTATCAACATTAAATTCAACAGAATTTCTACATTCCGACTTGAACTTTTCTAACGCTGTTAATTTTT
>NW_023458797.1:0-4690 GCF_013731165.1 Rhagoletis pomonella | reverse complement strand
TTTTTTTTAACTTTTTTTTTATTATTTTCAGACAATTGGTAACAATTTGATAAATTTATACATTATTTGCATAAACAAGAAAGTGATTAATATATCAGTACAGTTGAATTAATATTCATAACAATAAAGATACATATATGTATGTACATTGGAGTGCTCCAAACAAAAGAATGTCGGAATTTTAATGTTCTTACCCTCTAGGATTGTACTATACCGAAACAAGTAGTTTTTATTTGGAATTAAAAAAATATTTATGGGGGCGCTCAGAGCGCTCAAAGTTGTCCATGGATTTTATATGGGGAAAAACAAGTTTTTGTAGAAATGGTATAGAATTCTTGAAAATTAATATTTCTCGATCGGAAAACTTTGTTTCTCTTATACAGATTTTCAATAATATTACCTAATTGTTTATTTAACAATTTTCTATTATTAACTATTTCTTATAGGACCCCTAAAACCCTCAAATATGCAATGCGGGAGCCATAAGAATCGCTTATATTTAAAAATGGTAAAATAAACAATCGGAAGCTGCGTTTTCCGATCAAAAACTATTTATTTTCAAGAACTCTATACCATTTCTACAAAAACTTGTTTTCCCGCATATAAAATGCATGGAAAACTGTGAGCGCTTTGACCGACCTCTAAATATCTATACATAGTATAAAGGAAAGTCGAGATTCTTTGTACGCGGTAATCTCGAGAAGTACTGAACGGATTTTGACAAGATTTTCTCTAATATATTCTGTATCGATAGGGGATTGACCTTTTTAATTTAGAATTTTAGTAGGGTTTCCATCTGTTAAGAAAATTACTATATTCAATTCCAATAAGGGTAGGCGTCAGTTCTGCACCGTTACTGTCAAATGAAAAGACTTAGCCTCTGGATGTGTACTAATGTATTATTTTTCTGAGTAGGGCTGCCACCTGTTTAAAAACTATAAGATCTTCACCGTTCGTTGGATAAAAAAATGAGATATCAAATGAAAGTGCATGGCCTTCGCATGTACAAAAACTTTAAGTTTTGAATAGGGTTGCCACCTATTTAAAATTACTTTCTTCTATACATAGTATAAAGCAAAGGCGAGATATTTTAACCACGCTACTGAATGGATTTAGACAAGATTTTTTATGCATATAATAAACGGAGTTCATGATGACATATTTCTTTCTCCAAATACGTATGTAAATGTACATACATATGCATACATTTAGTGCGTGGCAAAGCCTCGCGCATCCGCGCCCGACTAGTTTTTTGATAAAAAAAACAGAGGTACAATTTTTTCGGTATCATTTATTCATTTTATTTAACCCTGCTTATAAGCAGCAGGCTTTCTAATAATTACGTTTGAGTTTACGTGTTTGAGAATTACATAATTATTCAAAAATATATTGAAAGTGAAAGTACTTAAAAAAGTATTTAAGAATATTACAGTAGTTTACACAATTTAATCATTTAATATATTGGCCTTGAATCGCAAACAGTTAACAACACAGAGATACACCATCCTGCCTGTAAATTGATCGGTCAATTGGAGTATTTGCATTGAATTGCTCTCTAACTCTTTTAGAAGAAGTCCCAGGTAGTCCCTAAAGGAATAATAAATTGGGCACGTGAAGGTCAGATGCTCTAGAATTTCCATTTGGCCTAGATTGCACTGCGTACATAAAGCATTTGGGTCTATTCTGTAAACCAGGCCTTTGATACAAAACCTTATGTAGTCCTCCGTGGACAGGCGAACATGAGCTAAAATTTTACTTGCTTACCCATCGTTGCAAGCTAAATAAATTCCCGCCAGAGTACATTCAGATTACATATATTTCCGCCTTTAATTATTATTTGCTTCCTCCGTAATTTCAACTCATTCACAATTTAAATTCACACACATGCAGTGTAGCTACTGTGCTAGAAAGCTCTCAAAACGTGAGGAGTTTTCACTGTTCACAAATAATTTAATAACGGAACTTGTCCACATTGCATAGATTTCTTGTTGCCGCAATGACATGTTCAAAATGATATATGAGTTGTCATTTCTCCTTGTTTACAAAAATTTTCTTAATGTTTTTTGCGAGCAGCATATGTACATAGTGTTTAATATTGATATTTATTTGGCTATCATCTAATTGTACCTAAATTGAGCTCTGTGTACCGAATGTACCTTTTGGTTCGAAAAAGTCGGACTACTTTTTCATCCCTGGTACAGAGGCAAAGGGATCATTTTCTTTGCAGATCTTCCGCTGTATCGCTGCCTACATGCCCACGATCAGTGTTGCCACTATTAGTCATTTCCGACCAAATTTGGTCGCTTCTTTTTCATTTGGTAGGTTGGTCGGCAAAGTAAGATTTTGGTCGGATAGTTGAATTAAGTTTTTAAATTCTAAATTATAAAAATGTATATTTCAAGCATCATTTTGCATATAAATATTTGCCATATTTACCTTTTAAACATTTGCTAATCCTGCCTTTAAAAATAAGAAACCTAATTGGATTGGCCACTGATGGAGCCAATGTTATGGCTGGTTACTTGGGCGGGCTGAAAACCTTATTGAGTGCAGAAACCGATTTATTTTATGTAACATGCACATGCCACTAACTTCACCTTTGCTCAAGCTACGCTTGTAAAAAAATTGCCGAAAAGCATTGATACATTGTGCCGCAACATATATAGTTTATTTTCTCACAGTCCAAAGTACATGAACTGAAGGAATTTCAGGACTACTATTCGGTAAAACCCAACTAATATGTCATCATCATCTGAAACCTTTTTTATTGATAATATATTAAGTCTAAACCTATTGCAGATAAATCGTTTTAAAAATAAGCTCGATAAGGTTTTAGATCTTATATTTATCAACGAAAATGTCAATTTTTCTTTGTCTAAGTGTCATGCACCGATTTCTTCCACGGATATGCAGGTTGAATTTCATGAATTTAGACAATCTGTCTTAGGGCGGGAAACCGCTTTTAACTATGCGCGTTGTAATTTTTATACCTTAAATCAACTTTTATCGGATATCAATTGGAACGAATTGCTTTCTAACTTTGACCCTGCTTATTGTTATAATGTTTTCAAAACAGTAGTATATGATATTTGCTTGAATAATATTCCAGTTATTAAACCAAGACCTCATAAATTGCCTTGGTACACCAAGGGGCTGAAAAATCTGAAAAATATAGGAAACAAGTTATATAAGAAATTAGGAAGACACAGCATCAATCTTTTTTTTTATACCTTTCTGCATTATGTGAAGGAATTCAATTGCTTGGATAAGTTCCTGTATAAAAAATATATTCTTAACTTTGAATCTAATATAAAGTCCAATCCCAAGGCATTTTGGAACTTCATTAAATCGAAAAAATCATGCTCGTCGATACCCTCTACGATTTTCTATAAAAATAAATACGTCAATTCCACTAAGGATGCTGCTAATTTGTTCGCTGATTTCTTCTATTCGAATTATGTTTGAGAAAATGATGTCTCCTGTGAGGACTATTCTTCGGATGTTAAATCCTTAATTAATCTTGGCACAATCTCACTTTCAGCAAGCGATATTGTTAATGGTATTTCTGAGCTCAAACCATCATCAACGATGGACATTAATGGGCTCTCAGCAGTTTTCCTAAAAAGCTGCCCAGCCGTAGTTGCTCCTCTGGAAATAATTTTTGACCAGTCTTTATATTGCGGCGAGTTTATTGATGCTTGGAAAGTTGTTTCAATAGCTCCCATCTTCAAAAGTGGCAATAAGAGCGATGTCTGCAATTATAGACCTATATCTAACTAATGAACATCTCGAAGATTTATTTCTCTTCAAAAAGTATAATCAGTCCCTATCAACATGGTTTTGTGGTTGGGCGTTCCACTGTTTCCAATTTAGCCGTGTTCAGTGAATTTTGTGTTTCCGCTTTTACTGCCGGAAGCCAAGCGAACTGCATATACCGATTTCTCGAAAGCTTTCGATACAGTCGATACAAAATACTAATTCATAAACTTGCTTGTCTTGGATTCCACTCAACCTTCCTGCAATGGCTTAAATCCTACTTATGCAACAGGCGGTGATAATGTGTCGTCTGATGCATTTACTGCCTTTTCAGGAGTTCCTCAGGGGAGCATTCTTGGTCCTCTACTGTTTACTTTGTTTACCAATGACATTACTTCGTATTTTTCTCATGCTAGTTCTTTGCTATATGTCGATGACTTGAAGATCTACTCAGTGGTAAATAACAGGATGGATATGCTGAAACTTCCATCAGTAGGGACACGAATTTCGATACGATACGATACCATATCGATACTTTTGGCATTCGATACCGATATTTTCTACTCGATAGTTTTAAAACGATATTTTTTGGAATCGAGTACCAGAACCCTAGTATCGTATCGAATGTCATAAACTCACATCCAACATTGAGGGAAAAAATTTTAGAATTAACAAAAAAAACGTGCTAAATTGAAAAAAATACTCATATGAAAGAGCTCCAACCCAACCCGTTTTAAATTTGAGTATATACGTTATAAAATATGTGGTTGTGAAGTGCACAGATGCTTTTTCGTAATTAAGAAGAAAAAAAATTAATTTTATGTTCCGTCTGATGGGAATTGAACCCGGACCCTCTTGGCCGCAACTAATTGCAGAGAACTTAGATGGATAGAGAAGGTGCAAACTGAAAGTGGAAACTATTCGCGGACGAAAA
>NW_023458796.1:97620-117933 GCF_013731165.1 Rhagoletis pomonella | reverse complement strand
TGTTTTTTATATTATGTGCTTTTTATAAGCGTAAAATACAAAATAATTACTATAACTGGTGTTTGGTTTCAAATTCGGACAAACTAGACAACTTAATGAGATTTTATTTTTAATTGGTGTTGGCGCAGCAAAGTAGTTTCGACTACCAACATACATTTTTCAAGACTATTGTACTCATACTATTTTATGCAACCATGAATTGTTCTTTATTAACATTCCACTTTATCATTGTTCTTGATTACATTTCGTTCCTTCAGTTAGTCCTTTGTATGCTGCGAACAAGTGAAGTTATTAAAGCGTTAATACACGAAGCTCTAAAACTCTTGTTTTATTCCTGATAGGATATGGGCCCAGACCCATCGCGAAGTGCTTTATATTTTAAACAAAAGGTAACGTAAATTTCCCGCGGCGTGAAATAAAGAATAAAACGAAAAGTTTTCCGGAAACACGCGGAGTATAAATTTCGAAAAGAAATTCCGCGAATATTGCAAAAATGGCGGGAGTCGTTCGCATCGAGCCTCTCAATGCGGAGAATTACGTCACATGGAAGCTACATATGCGTGCGGTTTTAATCAAAAATTATTTATGGGCATATGTGAACGGGAATAAAGAATGTCCGGCAGATGCAGCAGCCGCAGTTTTGTGGAAAACAAATCGTCCCGTTTCTGCCTTAACCACGTATCTACAATTTTTGGGAAAACTAATATTACCACTTATAACAGCTGTTTAAACTTCACACTATTTGAAAATAGAACAAAGACTTAATGAGGGTGTTCACTACTGTTAGTAAATATTAAGTAACAAATGCGTTTATTGTATCCTACGGGAAGAAATTATGCATTTTTTCTAACACTCTCTAAAATACCTCTATTGCAGATACGAGGTTAAGGCAGAAACGGGACGAAATGACGAAAAGGCATGTGCCGACATCATGCTAGCAATTAGTCCGACAGAATTAAATTTTATTACTGAGTGCACAAGTTCGCAGAAAATGTGGCAAAAATTGCAAGCGACATACGAGTCGAAAGAGGGTGATTTGGTTCGAAACCATCTAAATGACTTTTTTGATGCAGTCGCGAAACTCAAGGAAATTGGTGTTGAGATCGGTGACGAATTGCTTGCAATTTTGCTACTGTACAGTTTACCAGACTCATATGAAACATTCCGTTGTGCGCTTGAAACTCGCGATGATTTGCCAAAGCCCGAAGTGCTGCGTGTAAAAATATTAGAAGAGAGGGAAACGCGAAAAGCTAAAAATTATCGAAGTGAGAGCGATGCTTTGTATGTGAAAAACACGCAAAAGACAAATATAATACAGCAAAAATAGAAGCAGCAACGAACGTTATAGCGGCAGAAAACGCGCAGAAACGAAACGAAATTTTTGTTGTTACAAGTGTGGTAAAAGTGGCCACTATGCAAGAGAGTGTCGTTCAAAAACCCAAAGTAGTCAAAGAGCTAACAAAAGCGAAGAGCAAAATTCCTCCTTAAGAGCAACAGAATCTGTTTTTTTGTGTCCGAATGCAAATGACAACTGGTGTTTGGACAGTGGGTGCACTTCCCACATGAGCGCTGATAAAAATAATTTCTCTGAGATGGTTGAAGTAAATCAAGTGTTAAATTTAGCTAACAAGAATTCGGCAAAAATTACTGGCAAAGGTGACATAGAAGTAAAGGTGAATGAAAAAGGTTATGAAAAGAATATAACATTAAGAGATGTGCTCTATGTATCAGATTTACGCACAAATTTGTTGTCTGTATCGAAGATAACTGACAGGGGGTATGAGGTGCATTTTCGCAAAAATTATGCAATTGTGATTGACAAAAATGAAGAAGTGTTGTTTACTGCAGAACGTAGTGGTAATTTGTACTTTATGAAATACCATAAAAACAGTGCATTTGTGTCGCAAGCCAAAAGTGAAATAAATCTGTGGCACTGCCGAATGGGCCATCTGAACGAACGTGATTTAAAGGAAATGTCAAAAAAACGGTGATGTGCATGGACTGAAAATAAACTTAAAAGATAAATTATCGTCTTGTGAAGTGTGTGCAAGTGAAAAGCTAACACGTGCGGTTTTTTCCTAAAAATACCGGCAATCGTACCGAAGATTTACTAGAAATAGTCTATAGCGACGTTTGTGGTCCGATGCGGTGCACCTCAAACGGTGGTAAAAGATATTTCGTAACGTTTATTGACGATAAATCACGTTGGTGCGAAATTTACTTTATTAAACAAAAGTCAGATGTGTTAGAAGCTTTCAAAAAGTTTAAAAACGCGGCAGAGACATTCACATGCAAAAAGATAAAATCTTTGCAAACAGATAACGGGCGCGAGTATTTCAATCGAGAGTTCGACTTATATCTACAAGAACACGGCATAAAACGACGTTTAACGACACCGTACACTCCACAGCAAACCGGAATAGCTGAGCGAAAAAATAGGACACTTGTAGAGATGGCTAGGTGCCTAATGAAGCAAGCTGGTGTTCCTCCTTCGTTCTGGGCTGAAGCAATAAATACTTCGTGCTATATCCGAAATCGGTATGTTACAAAATCTACGGGAGAAGTCCCCCACAAAACGGGGACAGGCAAAACTCCAACCGTGATTCACATGAGAGTGTTTGGCTCAAAAGCCTATGTGTTGAACAAACAATCGAAAGGCAAATTCGAGTCTCGATCGGAACAATCTGTGTTTGTCGGATATTCATCCGAATCTAAAGCTTATCGTTTATGGTCTAAAGACAAAAGAGATATAATAATTAGTCGTGACGTGAAGTTTATAGATGAACCCGGATTTAAAAACGAATACGAAGATTTATTTGAACTAGAAAGTGATAAAATCGAAATCGAAACAAACCCGAATAAAATACCGATATCCCCACAAGAAAGTGACAATTTAACGAGCGAAGGTGAAACATGCGACAGTGAAATTGGTGAAACCAACACCAAACGCGGTAAAGGTCGTCCGAAAAAGTTAAAGGCGGGTTTGCGAGGAAGACCGAAAAAGATTTACCATTCAGATAAAAATGTTAAGACTGTAGAAAGTAATTGTGACACCGAATATGAAGACTATGAGTTAGAAACAAATGAAGTGGCGTGTGTTACCGCAGAAGAAACCCCATCAAGTTGGTCCGAGGCAAGTGCTAGCAGTGATGCAGAAGAATGGAAAAAGGCTATTGAAGACGAGTATTTGGCATTAATTTCAAACCTAACCTGGGACATCGTCGGGCCTTATGTGGTACAACCGCTTAACAACTAAATTAAAGCAGCTTGGTTTGAAGGCTTCGACACAAGATCCATGCCTTTTCACCAAACAAAAAGGTAAACAGATATTACTAGTCACAATATATGTAGATGACTTATTACTAGCGTTAAACGACAGGACGTGGACAAAAAGCGTGAAAAAAGCGTTAAGCGAATCTTTCGAGATGAAAGATATTGGTCCAGTAAAGCGTTGCGTAGGCGTTGACTTCCAGCAAAACTTGGGTTCTCACAAAGTTTTTTTTGATGCAGAAGGGTTATATTCAAACTATACTGGAACGTTTCAAAATGACCGAATGCAAACCAGCAAAAACACCCCTGGAGACAAATTTTAAAATTGAAAAATCAACCGAATTCGATGAAGAAGTCATGGCCAGGTACCCCTACCAAAGGCTAATAGGTGCCCTCATGTACTTAGCAGTTACCACTCGACCAGACATAGCTTTTGCGGTAAATTACATGAGCCAGTTTAATACAAACTACAATGGGCAGCATTGGAAAGCTGCAAAGCGAATTTTACGGTATTTAAACGGCACCAGAAACTATGGTCTTCTTTACACACAAAACAACAAAGCACTCTACGGCGTGGTCGATGCAGACTGGGGTGCGAACTTGATCGATAGGCGATCGTACAGCGGATACGCGTTCATACTGGCAGGTGCAGCAGTAAGCTGGGAGGCGCGCAAACAGCGCACCGTCGCACTTTCCAGCACCGAAGCCGAGTACATGGCTATGACAGAAGCGACGAAAGAAGCAATGTATCTCCAAGGTATTTTAAAAGACTTGGGTATATGCTGTCCAAATTTTACAATATTCAATGATAGCCAAAGCGCACAAAAACTCATTCAGTGCTTAGGCTACAGCTCGCGCACGAAGCACATCAACGTGCGCCATCATTTCGTTAAAGAGTGCTACCAAAGCGGAAAGATCGCGCTTACGTATATGCCGACTGAAGATATGCCAGCGGATGTCTTCACAAAAAGTTTAAGCAGCGTTAAGCATTGTAAATGCTCTGCAGCGTTAGGCATGGCAAGTAGTCTCACTACTTCGAGGGGAGGTGTTGGCGCAGCAAAGTAGTTTCAACTACCAACATACATTTTTCAAGACTATTGTACTCATACTATTTTATGCAACCATGAATTGTTCTTTATTAACATTGCACTTTATCATTGTTCTTGATTACATTTCGTTCCTTCAGTTAGTCCTTTGTATGCTGCGAACAAGTGAAGTTATTAAAGCGTTAATACACGAAGCTCTAAAACTCTTGTTTTATTCCTGATAATTGGATTGACGATTAATGATTAAAATTAATTAATCATAATCGCAGACACCGATTAACGACTAAAAGAATTTAATCCTTAATCGTACAGTTGATTACGAATAATTAATTTTAATCGTCAAACGCGATTAACATTTTAATCGTTAGTCAGATTAACATTTTGCCAACACTGTGTTAAATCATATTCATACTCACAAGAAAAATGGACGTTTTTGGAAAAGAGGCGTAGCACCTCCCATACTGATTAAAAGTTTCATGTTGCATATCTCTTCAAATGTTTGGGTAAAGTACTCAAGCTTGGAGTGGAAAAAATTATGTATGTACGTATGTGAAACTACCCAGTAGAACTTGGGAGCATCGTACGATTGCTCGGTGAGTACTCCCTTGGGAGTATACGAATACTCCCCATTGCTCCCTATGCTTCTGTGTATAAGCATGTAATTTTGTATACTCCCTTTAACATTGGATGTCCTAGGAGGGGGAGTAATCCCTTTTACCTCCTAAACAAGCAATCGGGGAGCACACACAGAATTATCATCCCACAAACCTCCTAATGGAGCAATACGGGAGTACTCCCTTAGTTACCTCCCAGAAACCTCCCAAAAAGACAACAAGGGAGTGCACATAGAAAACATCCCACATTCCTCCCTAACGAGTAGTAAGGGAGTACTCCCATAAGAGTCATCCCGGAAGGCTCCTGTACGAGTAATAAAAGAACGTCTCTATACTCCCGAATTCCTCCTCATGGAGTAATGGAAGACTACTCCCACATTGCTCCATAACGAGCATTTTACATAAGCTAAAAAGATTTTGCTTTTTACGCAATTCATTTATTTAATTTTTTAATCATATACATATATACATACTTATGCACATAAATACAAGATTTAAGCTGATTATTACAAAAACAGAAAAAAACATAAATAATTATTATTACAATATTAACTAAAATTAGAAAACGGATATCGAACAGTAATGACAAACTCAAACATTATACATACATACATATCAGAGCTGTGTAAGTGTGAAATCATTTTGCTATTTTAAATCAACAATTTTTTTTTATCCAGTTTTCATTACTTATTCTTCGCTTAGGATTGAGGTTTAAAATTTTTGAATTTTCCATTCTCTCAAAGCAGTTATGAATTAACACATCAACATATTCATAGCAAGATTGAAAAAACCAATGCCCAATCAAAAAAAGGTTTAACACTGAATGAGTATTGAAAAGGCTGCAATCTTTTATGTGTGTGCATTCTTTAACTCAGTACCAATCATTAGTTCAAAGACACCCTGGTAAATAACGTTTTGATAAAAAGGAAGATTTTTGACAATTGCTCAATTGTAAAAATTCAAACCGGCGTTACCCAATTTAAGTTTTTTGGTAGAGGGGATTTTATATCATATGTTTGGGATTATATATAAAACAGTTGTATTAACATTTACGTTTTAAATATAATTCATGTTTTATCTTGAAAATGTTTAAAATTTACATTAAATTAGATAACTACTTGGCATAAGCTTTACATTTAGGTTGATAAAATTTTAGTGAAAATATTTTAAAAATCTTAGTGTCTTTAATAAAAAAAACAGTAAAGGCGCACGCTACAAATCGGAGGAGAAACTCGGCCAAAACTTAGCAAAAGTGTCAAGGTCCAAATATGATTACTATAATTGAATTTAGTTTCAAACAGGTCGCAACCCTCTTCAAACACCTCAAAAGTATTCCCAATATTATTTAGTTGTGAACCCGCATGAGTCCGAAATTACCATTTTTTACCAGAATTTCCAGATTTTACCGGAAATCGTACTTGGTTTTGTGGCAACTGAGAGGACAAATAAGAGAGTAAGTAAGGTCATCTCTTTGTCAGAAGCTACCTGGTAGTACATTCTGGTAAATGTGTCAAAAGATCCGATTTAGTGTGTTTGACAACCAAATTGTAAACAAAAGAGAAGTGCACTCTGCTAATGCATGTTGAAAAGTAAATAATTCCTTGCTTGAGTAGATGCTAATGAGTTTTGGTTAAATTACAAAACGCTTAAAAAGGTATTAGCCGTCATTTTACGTTTAAAAACTTTAAAACTTTAACACAGTACCACCCTATACTCTATATGTGATTGACCATTGAACTAAATCGTTGTTTATTTGGGTAAGATTAAAATATATTTTACTATTCAATATTGGAGTTGGTGTGAAACAAAAATTAATAATTTATTGTTATGTATGCAAATGAGAACTACCATTCTGAGCTTATTGAGCATCTCTTAGTCAAAAACAAATGCAATTTTGCTTGATCAAGTTTCGAATATAAGAAGAAAATGTTTTTAACAAACAAAAGGTTAATAATAAAATTTGAAGGATTTAAGATATTGCGTATGGTAGCATGAAATGTCACAATCTTCTTAATTGTCAGGCTGTTGATATGGCTACGAAAAAGTGACATTGGAAACACATAGCTGAAGATTTCATACTTACAGTGGGATAAACTTCAAACCTCTAATATAAATTAGTTATTATTTTTTTATCAATTTTAAGTTTTCGTTTGGAATAATTTTCATGAACTTATCTATTAGGAGATCTCTTTGGAAAATTACCGTACATCCGATATCCATTGAAATTTTGACATCCTCACTTTTTGGAAAAAGAAGTTCGAGATACAAGTTTATGTGCAAAAAATAAATTAAACAATAAAAGTCTCCTTATATTTATGGAACTTATAATAGAAAAATTTGTATTTCATTACCCAGACTTTTTGAATAGCCTACTCTATAAGTAATAGTAGAAATTCCGAATTAGTAAGTTCAGTCAAGACGTCATTCAAAAGTTTTGAAGAAAATCACTTTTCTCTTTTGTGAAAATTTGGGACTATCTTATGCGAGTATTGTCGACAAAATGTTAGTCTATGAATGACTAAAAATTAACGAATAAATGGTTAATCGCGATTAATGATTAAAATTAATTAAGCGATCGCTGTGGTGTAGTGTTTAGAAGTGCGCACTACCATTCCGCAGGGTGAGCGTCCGAGCCCAGTTCCGGCCAACAAAAAAAAAAGAAAATGTTTTTTGTAATAGTGGTCGGCCCCCGGCAGGAGTCGGCGTAAAACTGTAGGTCCCTCCCCTTTGTGCGACAACATCAAGGCGCATGCCACAATCGCAGGAGTAGCTCGGCCAAACACTAACATATGTCGATGGTCCTCTGCAATAACGGCACAATTCCAAATTTCAGGTTTAGAAAAATACATAATTTGAAAGCTTACAGTATGACTGCATATAATCCGGAATAATTACGTTCCAAGACATATTGCTAAATTACGAAACAAAAAAATCTTTAATTGGCCCTACTGAAATATATGAAATTTTTAGTTGTGTCGATATGTAAGCGCTTTTCTATTATTATTAGTAATCATCAATACAATTTCAAATTACATAAACCCAGTCACAGCCCTTTTTTGTATTCGACGCTTCCAGAAATCACATAATACATAAAATAAATAAAAGCTGTTTTGATTAATATTACATAAACTGGAAACTGTTAAAAATAAGTGCGCTTGTGTACAGAGATTTTAGAACCTATTTAGTTCCTAAAATGTCTGTTTGCAACACATAACAATAAAAATGCACATCAAATTGCTAAGAATGATAAAGGAAATCGATTCAGACATGCCTGTTTAACTGGCCGTGCGTGCTCAAAACAAACACATGTTAATTAAGGAGCTATTCAAGTATTATGTAACCACCAGTGGAAGGCGGGGGTCTTGGTTTGCTTATTTTTAATAACAACGGGCAACATTTCTTCAAATAAGTAAAACATTAATTACACACGCACAAATTTTGCCTGCAATTTCGATCACAATTGAACACTGCACTTCACTCTCGTTTCGAATTTTTGAAAGCGTTTTTTAAGCTATTTAGTGGTTTAACACTTCTAGTGGGCACTTGATATTGTAAAAAAAATATGCGCAATTCGATCCCTAACTACATTTTTTTGTAAAGAACGCCCGTTTGCTTTAAATTTGTAAAAATACAATTATTTTTTTATTTTGTTTACATCTGTCATTTGTTACAAATGAAGAAAAGTCCAAGAGTTGCCAAGTATAAATATCTTTATATCTATTTATTAAAATAATAATTTACAATAATAATTTATTTAATTAATACTTTATTAAATTACAAATTTGAAGTGCAAATACATTTGTAAAACTGTTTATCACAAAATGTTATTAATTGTTTGCAAGCATACTATAGTTTTCATGCATTTTAAGAATAAATAATCTAATCTCTTGGCTCAATTCTTATTCATTCGTCCTGAAATATACTAGCCAGAAATACGTTTGCTTTATAAAAAAGATAACCATTTTGAAATATGGGTGACTTTACTCTCTAGAAAATAATTTATGCAATTACGCGGTTTTGCATTTTCTTGATACGCGGTTTTATACTTTGAAACGACGATATGTATAGCATGTACTTACGGCGGCCGCCGTAGCAGAGTGATTACATGTGCGTACTTCCACTCCATAGGACCATGGATAAATACCTGGTCAGATCATAATCCAAAATAGCAGTCGTCCTTCGGCACGCAATGGCAAACCTTCGAGTATATTTCTGCCTTGAAAACTCTTCTTATAAAATCAGAACTCATGCCTCAAGTTTGAGCAGAAGTTCGGCCAAACACTTAGAAAAATATTTTAGCACCAAATATTTATTTGTTTACTTATTTTAAGGGAGATGGCAATCTTCTGGTTTCACATTTTGAGTACAAAAATTTCAACCCTGATACAACAAATAGTATTAGTACTGAATGATAATGACAGATTGCATTCCCATAAACGTCCAATCATACATGATTGAGTTTTTTTTTTTGCATTCACATTCTCTATGTGAATGGGTGTCAACCATTCCATAACACACTACATATTTTGTGTTTACAATTTGTAACCAATCTCAAGAGTGGTTGTTAAATTTTTTAAATCAAACAATCACATTTTTGAAACGAAAAAAATGAGAATGCACACTCAATTGATTCAATCATTACACAGCTCTGATACATATATACTTTTATACAATCCACAAGATAAGTGTGGCGAGGATGATTTCCTGGAAAAGTTATTTAACTTGTATTCACCCGGGAGTGGCCCAAACTATTCACGCCTTGAAAAATTTCCGGCTGTACCCAGTAAGTTTTCTGGGCGGGGCAAGATTGCAACGCTAGAACGTAGACGCCTTAATTAAATAAATACTACAATCATTTATAAGTTTAAACAAATGCTATCATACATACCAGCGGCTCTAAAGATTTGCTCTCCAATTAATTTCATTGTTTCCTGATTTAAATTTTTCAATAAGAAATACATATGTATATAAGTATGAGTGTACACATCAGTTATCTGTTTTGCTTTCTTCATACATTTTCCAAAAACACAAAATTATGTTGAAGAAGGTGCGTATAGCTCTCCTATCAATTAAAAAGAATACTCCTGGATTGCTCGCTTAGGAAACATCGATTTTTGCTCCTAAGCGAGTAATAACGGAGTACAAAACCAACAAATCTCGCTTATACCTCCGAAATCATGTATCCCGGAGGATACTTTTATTGCTCACTTGGGAGATCTCCCATTATACTCCTAAGTGAGTAATACAGGAGTGCAAAACCGACTAATCTCGCTTATTGCTCCCAAATCATGCCTCAGGGAGCATTCTTTAATAGCTAGCTTACGAGATGTCCCTATTGACTCCTAAACGATTAATAAGGGAGTAAAAAGTCCACAAATCTCTCTTATTGATCCGAAATCAGGTCAAGGGGAGTACTCTTTTATTCCTCACTTAGGGAGATCTCCATTCAAGTTCTAGTGGGTAATACCATACTCATGGAGAAAAATTAGAGTTATTGGAAAAGGTTGTGTGGCAACTCCCATACAAATTGATTTTTCTATGCTGCATATCTCTGGAGGTGTTTATTGCACAGGACTGGAACTTGGCACCGAGATGTGTATACAAAATTAATTCCATACTCATGGAGAAGAATTTGCGTTATTCGAAAAGGGGACATGGTTCCTGCCGTACAAATTTACTGTTTTTTACTGCTTATCTCTAGAGGTGTTCATGGTAGAGTACTGGGACTTGGTACTGGGGTATGTAAAATCAATTTAAATTCATGGAAGAAGATTAGGGTTATAAGAAAAAGGGGCGTGGCACTTCCAGTACAAATTTACTTTTTCTTGCCACATATCCCTGGAAGTGTTTTTGGAAGAATACTGGAACTTGGTATGGAATTGTGTATACAAAATGTATCAATTTCTCATGGCAAAAATGTTAGTTATTAAAAAAGGAGGCATGTCGCCTCCCATACATACTAACAACTTCTTAATACATATCTCTGGAAGGATAAAAAATCTCTCGAAGTATTTTAAATTTGTTATGGAGATTTATTTTATAAGTGCCGTACTGACAGAATAAATTTCATTAAATGGAAAAGGGAGAGCCGGGTTCGGCCTTATAATCTTAAGCTCTCTTGAGGCATTTGCTACAGTAATGAGAAGTGGTATTTTACCGAGGCCAGGTTACGTAATTTGAGTTGGAGATATTAGAACTCGCCGTGGCACCTCCAAGAAGGTTACACGTTCACGCGTCGTATACCTGGAAACATTTTAAGGTAAACATAGAGGGATTGATATCTTTCGTATGCCTAGCGCGCAGACGAGATTTTATAATTTCATAGTTTTAAACGGCTTAAATACCTTAACTCGCTTAAAAAATAACGAGCTATAACGAAATGGGCACAGAAATAAAATCTAACATCATTAAGTTATTTTTCATATTTGTATAAAAGCGCGGGGTGAAACCCGCGGGTATAAGCTAGTATATGTATAAATGATGCAAACGTGCCTCGCGTAACTACATCCATTCGTACATATCGCACACCGTCTTCAAAAGAGTCACAAATCAAAATTTGGCATTTTTGAAATTATGCGCGAAAAATGTACACAGAGCTTTTATTTACCTTTCAGCAAAAGCTGGAGCAAATGTTTGTTATAATTTGTTAAAAAAATCTAAGGTAAAGTCGCCCTTGCCCATATGGTTAGCATGTGCTACGAAATAGTTTTTCGCATTTTCTGACGAACGTATTATTTTGAGTTGTGACTCTTTTGAAGACGGTGTGCGATATGTACATATGTTTGTATGGATATATTTATGATGAAGCAAAGGGGCTTCGTTGATGTACTGATGGGCATATGTATGTACTTATGGACACCAATGTTTTCATATATGTACATATGTTTGAATGATTGTATATATATTTGTATGTATGTACATATGTTTGTGTACATGTATATATGCACATATGTAGTACAAACGAAAACAAATCTAATAAGCTGCTCTTTGATATAAATGCGAACTGTACTGATTGTCAAAAATTATGTGTTTGTTGTACATTTAATAATGTTTGTCATTGTGCGTGTAATTTTCTAGAGTAGTTTTGTGTCTTCGTATTAACTCGTCCTTCGTTGGTACACTCTTACCTTGTTTATACCAACACATAGAGCGCTTTGACCCAGTTCGCTGTGATTCAAAACGGAAGCATAAACCAAATTTCAATACGCTGCGAAATTCAAAAGTGTATTGACTCGAATCGGTTTTCAAATCGCTTTTTTATTTCTCACATCGGTTAGAAAACAGGTATAAACACATCACTCATTTGACGCGAAGTGAAAAAAGGCTGATTTTCTTTATACATCACCTTTTAAATTTGAATTATTATTATAACAAATTTGAATTCTTGTTCGCTTCCATTTCGGTCCACCGCGCAAGTTAATTATTTAAGAAATATCGAATAAAAATAACAAACTTTTTTTTAGTTTTGAATACGGTTTCAGCGAGTGCGCTGTAACCATACAGGTATAAATGCTGGAAAGAAATATGTGTTGAGTCAAATCATCTTTTTGTTAATGCGGTTCTTGAGTAGGTATAAACAAGGTATCTGATGAACATACATATGTGAGGATGATAGCAAGGCCAACTTATATAAGGTAGTGTTACAGGAGCAGTTGAAATTTTCGCCCGATGTTTCTTAAAGAAAGCCATAAACGTAGCGACCGTTGGTTCAACTGGGTGTTGTTTTCCTCTAGATTGCACCGTTTGTGGGCCTATTGAATGAATTTATGACTTGGTTGTATGAAAGATCAAAAAATTTGGATTTTCTGGCAGGTTGTACAACTTATCGCTACAATAATGGCCATGTTGTACAAACTCATTTAATTTGCGTTTATTTTGTACAATAAATAACCGAAATGGATAACTCAGCCGAAATAGGTACGTGCTTTCGTTGAATTTTAAAAATGTAAGCCGAAACTATGAAATTGTAAAAACTATGAATGGCAAAACGTCCAACTTGATTGCGGATTGATTTGAACCAACGTTTTCGGCTTGCATTATGTCAAAAGGATGTGTTTGTTGTAATTCATTCCGTCATTTACTACCATTATGCGTAGGGCAATTCATGAAATCATTTCATGCGTTTGAGTAGAAACTGATACTACGTTTATACGCATGCATAAGTCGCCTTAATTCATTTCGCCGCGATTCAAAACATATGTATAAACTGAATTTCTATTCGCTTTGAAAGAGCGAAGTCTTTTGGCTCACACTCCATTTCAAATCGGTAGTTTATTTCTCCAGACAGTTAGAAAGAGTGTATAAACACCGCTCTCAGTCAAAGCGAATTGGAGATCAGCTCTTCCGCTCAAATTCCAAATAATCGCATCAGTATTTAAAAGCTGATTAATAATAATCGTTCTTTTTCTTTGCCACGATTTTATAATGCGGAATAAAACTAGATTTTTATCACTTTCCATTATGTTAACTTATAAAATGTCAAATGAAAACAGCTAATTTTGTTTGCTTTTAAAGATGGTTACTTTGATGCCGATATATACTACGTTTATACGCACAGAATAATCGACTTAATTGAAAGCGCATTGACACCGTACACATTTCGCTCTAGTGTTTATACTTACGGCTTTATATCGGCATCAAAGTAACCGTCTTCAAAAGCAAACAAAATAAGCTGTTTTCATTTGACATTTTATAAGTAAACATAATGGAAAGTGATAAAAATCTAGTTTTATTCGGTATTATAAAATCGTGGCAAAAAAAAAGAACTATTATTATTAATCAGCTTTTAAATACTGATGCGATTATTTGGAATTTGAGCTGAAAAGCTGATCTCCAATTCGCTTTGAGTGTGAGCGGTGTTTATACACTCTTTCTAACTGTCTGGAGAATTAAACTACCGATTTGAAATGGAGTGTGAGCCAAAACACTTCGCTCTTTCAAAGCGAATTGAAATTCAGTTTATACATATGTTTTGAATCGCGGCGAAATGAATTAAAGCGACTTATGCATGCGTATAAACGTAGTAATAAAGCCGTAAGTATAAACACTAGAGCGAAATGTGTACGGTGTCAATGCGCTTTCAATTAAGGGCCGTTTGCACCATGTCTAGTTAATTCTAACTCCCAGTTAAACATCTTTATCGACGTTATCGACACCCATCATATAACATGTGATCGATAAAGCAGTTAACGTGCTTAACTGAAGGATGTACCTCCAGTTAGCGTTAACTAGACATGGTGTAAACGGCCCTAAGTCGATTATTCTGTGCGTATAAACGTAGTATGAATGAATGAACATCATTTCATGATTTCAATTAACGCGAAATAGAGTTCATGCACTTAGTTTTTACTCAGATCGATGAAATGATTTCGTAAATTGGACTACGCATACATGTGATACTTATCCTTTTAATTTATAAGGTAATTTTATGTTTTTATACTCTTGCTACCACATGAATACATATATGAATTCGTTATAAGAATATATGAATTCGCCTTGGAAGATAGAAAGCGAGTAAGAATAAATGCTGAACAATGGAATTTGTCTTCTTTCAACATAAATAAATGCATTTTGCAAACAAAAGTGCGTACGCTACTTAGTGCCATGGTAATGGCGAATTCGTAAGGATCTATTGATTGCATTATAAACATTTCCATTTATTTGTTAAACATACAATTACTACCATTACAACCCGGTCCTATGGATGCTAGAAGAGCGAATTCATATAAGGTGGTGTTACCGGAAAATGAATAAATAAATTATATGTATATCAGAAAATTTATAAGATGAAATGAAATTATTGTTTGATTTCTAACCAAACCTATGTATGTAACTCAATCGCCTAATGGTTTGCCGAACACTAAACATATGTTTACACATCCAATTTCGTGAGTAGGTACCTGGTACTCACACCTTTTTTAAGAAGTTCCACTTCTATCATGTGTATGGTGTTACACACGTATTTTTTTCCTACTTTGTTCTTTTACTTCTAACAAATTCAACTCTTATATTGGTTCAGTTAAATTAGTTATACTTATTTTGCGATTAATTTAAATTATATTCGGAAAATTTCCTTAACTCATTATATTACTGTTATTTTAAATTTTTAATTTCCTTATATGTTTTTTTTGGTGACAGGTAACAAGATCAACGGAAATAAGGTCAATTGACTTAATTTCCCACCCTGGTGCGAAATAAAGTCAATTGACATTATTACCTTTTCAGAAGCGAAATAAAGTCAACAAAAATTTGGAAATAAAGTCATTCAAATGGAAATAGCGTCAACAATGGT
Organism: Rhagoletis pomonella; assembly: GCF_013731165.1. NCBI lineage: Eukaryota > Metazoa > Arthropoda > Insecta > Diptera > Tephritidae > Rhagoletis > Rhagoletis pomonella. The sequence goes on along the minus strand of NW_023458796.1, from coordinate 102,712 downwards.
TAAAGTATGTGATTCATAGAAAAAAAATGTTATTCTTACAATAAACATTGCTCCGTAAGTGTTGTTTTTTAAAAGATGAAAAAGGTTATTGCCAAATCCTCAGTGTGGTGCTATTAATCCACACACAATTATGAACTACCACCAATTGATTTTATTAAAAAGTTTAAAATTACGAATATAGTAAAAACACGATTCGAAAAACCCAACGCAAAATGCAGCTGGAATACGAGAACACTGAAAGAATTCTGTGTTTTAAATTAGCATATTTTGAACGAATTCGGAATGTCTACGGTGGAAAAGAAACCAACCTTTCTATAAGGAAACAATTATGGAAAAGGAATTTTCTTACAGTGTATTCATGTCTCCGCCAGCAATTTGTGACGACATCATTTAAAAGCAGCTAAGGAGAACGACGCTTTATTAGGTGGCACATTCAAGCCAATGTGGCAAAATGCGGGTATAAAAAATGATTGATTATTTAATATCGGAACCGAGTTCATGTAAGTTAATTGATTGGTTTTCACACACTTCTGAAACACAAATTATATGCTTAGCGTGACGTGGTGTGGCGCACCGGTCGCGGGGGGTACAGACGCGGGCTAATTTAATGTTTGAAGGAGCAATATTGTCAATGGATTTTATTTCGCTTTTTAAAAGGTAATAAGGTCCATTGACTTTATTTCGCACCAGGGTAGGAAATAAAGTCAACTGACCTTATTTCCGTTGATCTTATTACCTGTCACCGTTTGTTTACAATTCATTCCCAGAAGTAACCTGCCAAACTTTAGGGGATGGTAGGGGGGGGGAGGGGGGTGAGCTCTCTGATAAACCAAAAATTTTCAGGTAAAAGTGTCACCGCTTTTGAAATATTTACATTAATTTTAATTTAAAAAAATCGTGCCTTTTCATGTATTTTCTGTAACTGCATCTACAAACCAGACTATACTTAGTAAATTTTTTATGTAAAATACTTCCAGATAGTTGCTTCTCCATACTCAAATGCAATGTAGTTAAAATATATTAGGGAACCATCATAAAATAAGGACTATTTTGGGATTTTTATCTTTTTGATATTTTCTTCCCCAACTTTGACTATCTCTGGTGAAAAAAAACGTGCTGAGCTATAACTTTACATTACATAAAAAAAATTGCTCATTTAATAAAGATTTCAGAAAGGTGCCACTCTTACTGTTTTGAATAGAAAAAAAAAAGTTATAGCCGCTTTTGTGGGCAAAGGACTGAGACACGCTAGAATGTATTTAATAGATTTAAATTTAAGTTGCTCTTGTTACCGACCAATGACGCGCTAAATAGTACAAAGGTACATTATTACCTGCTCCTGACATTATTTTATGTTACTTACCGGAATTAGTGAAAGTGGATTTTGTGAAATTGGACCCTTCGAACATTGTGTTATTAATACTATGACAGAGAACACGCAGTATACGTCGCACAAATATGCGGATGTTCACCTAATTTACGGTGAAGCTTGCTGTAGTACCAGAGCTGCTCAAAGACTCTATGCAGAGCGATACCCCATCCGGCATCCGGGTCGTGAAGTATTCGCCCGGACCCATAGGGAAATATATGAAGGTAAGTGATTGTTACACCTTTCTTGTTTGCTTGCTTGTTAACTACCATTTTTCACTTTTTTAAGGTCGCATACCTGGAAGGTATGAAATCTTTATTAAATGAGCAATTTTTTTATGCAATGTAAAGTTATAGCTCAGTACCTTTTTTTCACCAGAGATAGTCAAAGTTGGGGAAGAAAACATCAAAAAGATAAAAATCCCAAAATAGTCCTAATTTTAATATGGTTCCTTAATATATTTTAACTACATTGCATTTGAGTATGGAGAAGCAACTATCTGGAAGTATTTTACATAAAAAATTTACTAAGTATAGCCTGGTTTGTAGATGCAATTAAAGAATATACATGAAAGGCACGTTTTTTTTATTCAAAAAAATTTAAATATTTCAGAAACGGTGACACTTTTACCTGAAAATTTTTGTTTATCAGAGAGCTCACCTCCCCACCTACCTTCCCCTAAAGTTTGGCAGGTTAGTTCAGGGACACCCTGTATACCTATGTATATATGCATATATTTATATATTGCTATGTATACTACTTTATGTCAAATGTATTAGGGCCCGAAGGACTCACCCACTGTTGCATCAGGCTTTAGTTGGGCACTGCTGTTGTTGCTGCTGCTGTTGTTGTTAATGGTGGTGATACGGCTGCTGCTTATGTGGCTGCCTTTGTTGTACTGCGGCTGCTGCTGTGGCAGCCGTTGTTTTTGTTGCTTGTTGTCGCTGCTGGTGTGGAAGTTGTTGTGGCACGTTGTAGGCGCGCGGATGTTGCGCGTTCGATGATGCGTGGCTGCTGCGGTGCAGTCGGGGCGGTCGTAGGTCCGTTTCTGTTGTGGCACTCGTGTTGTTCGTGATTGCGCGTTCGATGCTGGCGCGCTGCTTTAGGTGCGCGGCTAGAATGGCGCCCGTGTTGCGTGCCGTAGGTGCGCGGTCGTATGGTGCTGCTCTGGGGCCAGCCGTGTTGCGCGTAATTTCGCGGTGTTGCGCGTCGTAGGTGCGCGCTCGTATGATGCTGTTGTGGGCCAGCCGTGTTGCGCCGTTGTGCGTGCGCAGCTGTCGTACCAGCTATCGGTTTCCTGTGAGCAACAAAGAGCAATATATATATATATTCAAAAATAATTCCTTCAGTGTGGCGCTTTTTTAAACACTCCAAAACCAATGCAATTTTATGAACTTCTATGTGAGTTTCGGTTGCACTTCCCACGTTTAATAATATAGAGGCATAACTCAAACTTACGTTTTAGAAGATTTCATCACACAATTAAGGCTCTGGCACATGTAGCTTTCGCGTCGTTTTGGCGTTGTTTCAGTTTGACAGCAACGCAAGTAGCGCAAGTGTTTGCTACAATGAATGCTCTGACAGCAAATGGTTTTAGTTTTTGAATCTGAATTTTACGATTGAAAAACATTCAAACATTTTGAAAATGGAAGCATTTGGTCGTCGCGGTCCTTATTCGTTTTTTCTTTACACGATTTTGTGTGTTTATTAGTAAAAAGTGAATAATTACATTAAGGCAGTGTCAACGCGCGAAAAACGGCCAGAGTTAACCAGCGTTCGTGTTTCTGTGGTGTCAGCGTTGCCTATGAGAACTGCTTCATATAAACGTATGTATTTATCTTAGCTGTCAAAGCAAAACCAACGCCAAATCAGCACGAATGCTGTATGTGCCAGAGCCTTTAATAAGCTTGATAAGGAGAATATGTTATGTCTAACAGATAACTAAACTTCTCAGAAAGGCGAAGATATGTGTCTTTTTGTCTGCCTTTTGCATACCCACGGTACGAATTTGCTAAACTTTAATAACGTTTTCCCCCAAAGTTGAAAGTTGTGAGTATCTCGCTGTATTATTAAACGTGCGACTTGGTTTTTGGAGTTTCAGCCACTTATCTTTTATCCTCGATTAGGCCAGCCGCTCCCCGTAAAGTTCCGATCGCTGCTGCTGGAGGCGGTACTCTACTGTCGTTGATGGTCGGTGTAGTATCTGGGATAGCAGTCGCTGATGTGGTAGAGTATATCAAATATGTGTACAAATCCGAGTACTTGGAAGATTTGCCTTTTGGGTCAATATTGGTTAGTTTTTAGTTTTTTTTTTTCATTTTAACACAGTATTTATTTTAATAACGTGTGTTCAAAAGATGTATTTTCACCACAACTTAAATAAGCTCACGCGCGTTTACACGGTGTTCTATGTCGAAACTTTTCTTTAATTGCCGCAAAATATCACTTAACACATTTAATTTCTAAGTCCGACACTTGACCAAAAGGCTACAGAACTTTTTGCTTTTTCACTTTCACTGTTGAATTTCACGCAAGATAAAAATATGGCGACTGTGGGGTTGCCAGCAGGTTTTTATACCTTTGCACTGCGGGAAATTAGATATCCCCTTTGGAAGAATAACGGGCACTACGTCATTTGGACTGGTTCCGTTATTCTTCCTATGGGAATTTGCTGTAATGCAAAGAGGAATGTCAATTGTCGATTGGTGAACAACCATTCAATAGCTTTGTTTCATCACTGGCCGCCTTCACAGGATAGAATTTGTTTGCTGTTCAGCTGTCAGCTTGGTTGCTAGATTTAAGTTATATCAGGCCAATATTTGTCTGAGCTTTTACATCTTGAAATCAGCGTTTGGAAATAATTTTACCGGACTTAACCACAAAAAGAAATTTTTGAAAATTGGCTAGTTTACCTCCAAGAACAAACTAACAAGCTCATGATATAATTTCTCACAGGTATTGTCCTCCCAGAGAGTTTTGTTTCAACATTCGTGCTGCCTTATTTTCATTTCGACGTATTTCAATATTGATTCTTTCCTTTTTAGTTGCCCTCGCTTTTTGTTTTTGCTTCATCTGATTTTTATAAATATTGAAAACAAGAGGAAGAACGTTTGAAATAAAGTTAGCAATAAAAATTGTGAATTTTTTTACTAGAAAACAGTATATTTTTTAGCTTTTGCCAATTAAATTAGTTCTCTGAAAGAAGGTTTGTTAAAAAAATACGTGAACATATATGGCCCTTACAGTAAAGCAGATCGGAAATGCGCTCTCCGGGAAGACAACACCAATAATCACTTACCATGAAAACGGCTCAACTTATGCTTCTATGTCGAAATATCGATAATGTTTCCGCCAGAAGGTTTTCGTGCAAAGAAAAACGTAGCTGTCAAACTAGTAAGTTATCGCCATAGATGCCAAGATATAAGCCCTGATATGTATTACTCTCTACATTCTAACCTACGTGTCAGGATATGCGTTCCATCCTGAGGAGACGGGCAGTTACAGGCAATTGTCACAAACTATCACCAGCCGCCGCGGGAAAGCGTTTATTGCCAAAAAGCAGTAACCAACCAAACTTGCCGTCCGCAAGGAAACACAGCTATCGTCAAAATGGCAGACCTTCCATTCAGTTTTAGCGTTGCCTTACGCTCTAGAAAAATATTAGATGGTGAAATTTCGGTGGGGTGCGATAAAGCCATGCGAGATAACGCCATATGGCCTTAT